>NC_041396.2:222706677-222879827 GCF_900747795.2 Erpetoichthys calabaricus | reverse complement strand
CTAATCTGAGACAGAGGCTGCGGACCGAGGAAAGGGAGAAGCATGACATCAAGAGTGGGGAGCTGGGCAGGGCCATCCTCACTCACGCACCAGCCTCATTTCGAATCAGTCTACCTCTGGCCATGTTTTGGAGTGTACCTTGCCTCCACTTAGCTAGTGATACTTTTATGTTTATTGATTTCTAAAGTTTGTCCTGCTTCACTACTACATGGGCAGAACTAGTGTGTGTGTATATATATAGTTTTTATGGGAGTGAGCGTTGTAAACTCGAAACGTTATATGTCGATATGTTGTAATATATATATAAGGCAAGGACATATGGTGAATATATGAGTCCCCACATCAAACTCCAATTTAATAAGGGAAAAATTAGAATAAGGTTAATGATCACAAAATACTAATATGGGTGGACCATCAGGGTTTGTCATTCAGTTGGTCATTTCTGTAGAGCAACAATGCCTCTCTTAGTTTCAGGTTCTTAATTGAACGGTTGTCCCATCTTTATATATTGGTGGAGGCAGAAGAGGCTGAAACAGGAAGTGATGTGAGTGATGTTCCAGTGGTTCTTTGTCTACAGGCAGAGAGGGAGAAGTCAGCAAGTGCGTCCTCTCTTGGTCGGGAGTATGTATAACATTCTCAGAGGATATCTGAAGATGCTCCATATTCATAAGTCTCTGACTATTTATATAGTCTTTTATATTGTACAGCATTAAACAACCTTGTAAAGGATACATTAGTTAATTGTTGCTTTTGTTTTAAATTGGCTGTGTCTCTCCTTTTTGCATTCAGCATGGTGTTTTATTGAATGTTGTTTCATGCTTTATTTTAACATTTGTAAGTGTGTACAGTACAGTGAGCTTGCAGATGACAACTACTATATAAGAACAAGTAAAATTGAAAAAACATTGATTTGCGCAAATCCTTCCTCACTCAGCATACTGTTCTTTGGAAAACAGAATTAGACTGCTGATATTTTTATTTTATCATTTTCAGGAAGAGTGCACTATTTTCAGCCACTGTCTTCATATTTTTGATGAACCTAGCTTTTAGAGATACCAATCCACAAATATTGAGAGGAGGCTGCAGAGCATTGCCTCCAGACAATGTAAAGCCAACGAAGGGTGAGACACTGAAAGACAAGCAGCTGGAGTTGGCAAAGCATTACCTTGCCCACTTCAAGCTTCCAATGCTGCAGTGCTTTAGGCTGCCAATTGCTCAGTGGGTGTTCGCAGAGGTACACACTTATCAGTACCTAGTTTGAGGAAAGGCTCAGGGTGACTGAGTTTGCAGGCAGCAGGAGAGATGATAACCAGCAGGAGACTGGATACTGATGTACTGTGGAGTTTGCTATGGTAAAAGCTCAGTGAAGATGCACCAAGGCAGCCACTCCAATGCAGTGTGAGACTGGTACAAAATGTGCTGTAGAGAACTTGATTGATTGTATTCCTTAACTTAGTAGATATTTTCGAGAGATGACCAGCATGATGCTAACAGTGCAGCAACAAAGCAGTCGTTAAAAAGGTTATCCACAATATAGCAGAGACATCTACAAGTTCAAAAGATTTAGGGATGATATTAAAAATAAGGTTGCATTTATTTAGTGTGAGTCTGACTACACTTAATGACTAGCATAATGTGCAAATGAAATAAATTAATTGACTAAGTTACTCTCATGTATTCACCATTTAACTAATTATATTCACAGACTCTAGTGGAGTGTTAACACCTTCAGTAACCATTGATGTCTCTATCCAAAAATTACTTGCCTTTCCATTCTTAAAAACATCTTGTCATAAGTCAGTTATAAACATCTAATTGATGTTAGTCAGATTGGTCAGAAGTAATATACTTGTAATTACAATTTTATATAGGGAGCCTTCACATTCCATTGTTTTCTAGTGAATGACAGAGAATATAGACCCATGACCTGCTGACCATTATTTAAAGAGCTGTTGCAGTGGATAACAGATATACAGTAAGTGTTGGACACAAAGATATCATAATGGACTGAAAATAAAAAGTTATACCTCTATAAAAATTGGTATCTGATATTATTTCCTGTTATCATTTCATATTATATGGCTTATTTTAGTTTGTCTAGACACTACACATTATGTCTGCTGTAAACGCAAAATACTGAATAAGTGGGTCATTGCCAATCCTGCTGTTATGGGTCTGCTTCCCATCGTGGACGAGGTTACAGCAAAGTCCAATTAAATCGGCAAAGAAATTTGAATCAGTCTTTTAATGACCTACTTCTGAAACAGTGATGATGCAAAGCACAAGACTAAAGCTAAACTTGAGGGACTTGGAAAGAAACTAGTCCAATTAAACACTGGAGATATATTTATTGAAGAATCTGTGGCAATACTTAAAAAGCTTTGAAATTCTGCTAAAAATAATGGAGGGATATTATGACAGATGGGGATAACTGCTGTCAAAAAGTAAACATCAAGAAAGTGTACATCTATGCATCCAATTTCTAGACCGTTAATCCAGTTCAGGCACACTAATCCTGTGCCTATCTCAACAACACTGAGCACAAGGCAGGAGCCCATCCTGAACAGGGCTTAAAGAAAATGAATAAAAATACACTCAGCACATTAAACAAACGTCACATATAAGTATGTAAAGGCGGAAGCACAGAAAGAAGCAAAATATGCTGATGACAAAATCAAATTTGGTGTATTATTTTTTATCATAAAAGTTATATTTTGTGAATACATTAAAGAATAGGGTGATGCAAAGTTTATTGTTCCAAACACACAGATCAAGAGGCTGACATTTATCTGTGAAAAGTTCATCTTGACTTTTCACTACATCCATAATGGCTAAAACGGTACAATACCCTATTCGGATGATCTGGTTTTTTTTCTATAATTTGCTTTAATATTCCGGTTGATTTTGTGACTTCTCTCATTGCGTTAAGTATCATAGTTCGCTTGTAGGAATGATATATTCGCTCTAATCCAAAACAGGGTAAGAACATAAGGTGAATATATAAGGAGTCCCTACAACAAACTCCCATTTAATAAGGGAAATATTAGGATAAGGTTAATGATCACAAAATACAAATAAGGGTGGACCATTGAAATGGTCATTTCTGTAGAGCAGCTATGTCTCTCTTAGTTGCAGGTTCTTAATTGAACCTGTTCTTAATTAATTGTTCTTGATTAAAGTTCATCTTTGCATGCTCTAGTTTTCCTCCCACAACCTTGAATGTGCACCCTAAGGTAATGAGCAAGTCTAAATTGGCCCATTGAATATGCCCTCCCCAAAGTAAAGCAAACATCAAAAATGCTACTCTACAAGCAGGAACTATTTTGGATGCTGCTGCAAAATTTGAAAACCTTTCTGCATCATTAGCATTTATCTCAGCATCATAAACTTTTCATCTCTTAACCTGAATGTCCTACCTGAAAAAAGCAGCAAAGACTACATTAGCCTTCATCTGCAGAAGGGTTCCAACTATGGACTCTCGTTGGCCAGTACAATCTTGAGATGATGTCATCTGCCACAACATCTCCCTAGTAACTTTTTCAGTTGTTTGGGTTCCAGCCCAGCCTTCTATAAAAAAAATTCACTGATGTTGCTGGAAATCCATGGTAACTCACTTGAATGGGATATAATGCTATGTGCCATCGTTTGACAAGAGACTCATCGTACAAGTCCTGATACGTGGCTTTCTTTAACTGGTGACATATAGCCAGCCTGTCTTCCTAACGAACCAATAGTTCAGCTGTTAGGATGGATAGCAAAATCAAATCTTACCATTATGGTGGCGCAGTGGGTAGCGCTGCTGCCTCACAGTTGGGAGACCTAGGGACCTGGGTTCGCTTCCCGGGTCCTCCCTGCGTGGAGTTTGCATGTTCTCCCCGTGTCTGCGTGGGTTTCCTCCGGGTGCTCCGGTTTCCTCCCACAGTCCAAAGACATGCAGGTTAGGTGGATTGGCGATTCTAAATTGGCCCTAGTGTGTGCTGGGTGTGTTTGTGTGTGTCCTGCGGTGGGTTGGCACCCTGCCCAGGATTGGTTCCTGCCCTGTGTTGGTTGGGATTGGCTCCAGCAGACCCCTGTGTTCAGATTCAGCGGGTTGGAAAATGGATGGATGGATGGAAATCTTACCATTTATTGCCACCTCTTTTTCAAATCCTCTTGCATCTCCCAATAAGAAGCAGGTTTTCTTGCACTAGGACCCTTATCTCTTTCCCTTAACAGCCTAGCCTCTTAAATTATTCAGGCATTTTTTAAAGTAATTTTAGTTCTAAATCACTACAAAAGAGGGCAGAACTTTGCATTTAAAGTCTGTGGCAGTGTGGCACTGTAAAAAATTTGTCATGTTCTGGGTGTGAGTGGCACAAATAAAATTTAAGAACAGCCCTCTTCAAAGCACACTTTATTCTTAAAAATATAGGTTGAAACTTCGGAATCTTTCAGATAACAGGGAAAATAGAAACAGAAAGCAAATTAGTCTAAAAAAAACTTGGCTCCATTTCTATCTTTCTGAAATTAATAAAATTCAAAGTAGTAAGTATCCTAGACAGACAGGGCCAAGACTGCTAGCTTTGAGATGGATCTGAAAAAGAGAAACACCCAGAATTAACAGGACAGACACTTTTAAAGTCTTTTACTACAACGAGATGTGAGAGGTATGTATTAAGGCAATCAGTATTAGTATTGGATTGATACTAAAATTTTGACTTTGGTACTTATACCAGCTTTTCTCACCTCAGTACTGCTACCAAAACAATATGAAAGTACAGGGCTATTCAAAATGAAAGAGAAGATTTCAAAAATGTATTTCAAACAAATTGTATAAGACAGAAACACATTCTGCACATCACTGGATAGAGGAAAGTTCAAAGTTTGGTCCTATGGTCCTTGAGGTTGCATGCACTCAACATGAGCCCCAAGTGTAGCGTGACAAACATCAAAACAGTTGACCATTTCTTGCCAGACATGAGTCAACTGGTCCCTAGTTACTGAATTCACAGCTTCCTCAATTCGATGTCGCATATCTTGAAGATTAGCGGGCATAGGTGGAATAAACTCTCTTTCTTTAATGTACCTCCATAGATAAAAATTACAGGGGGTAAGGTCTGGAGACCTGGGAGGCCACAGACAATGAGCAAAATCTTGTTGTCCACCTCTTCCAATCCATTGTCCTGGAATGGTGTCGTTCAGGTAACACCAGACCTCCAAGTGGAAAATTGGGGGGCACTATCTTGCATGAAAATGGTACTTTTAGATGGGCTTTTAAACTTTGAAAATTCCACTATCCAGTGATGTGCGGAATGTGTTTCTGTCTTATACATCCATCCATCCATTTTCCAACCCGCTGAATCCGAACACAGGGTCACGGGGGTCTGCTGGAGCCAATCCCAGCCAACACAGGGCACAAGGCAGGAACCAATCCCGGGCAGGGTGCCAACCCACCGCAGCTGTCTTATACAGTTTGTTTGAAATACATTTTTGAAATCTGCTGTTTCATTTTGAATAGCCCTGTATATAATGAATAACTTAGTAGGGTCTCGATAATATTACGCATGAAATTAGCCTTCCCTATCAGAGTTTCAAGTGTAGTGATCTATGCATATTATAATTGGGAGTGTGGCAGTTTGTTGTGGGGGCTCCCATTGGAGCTTTGTGCACACTAGTTAGTAAATATTGCTTTGAAGAGTCAAGTTGGTGGGGGGGGCGGTGTTGTTGTAGTGGGACTGGGTCTTTCCTCTTGGTGGTTCGAGAGTGCTGGTATCAAATGGTTTTAAAAAATTGGTACTTGGGCCCTTTTTTAGCACCGGTGAACCATGCAAGACAATGAAAGAAAATGAAAGCACAGCATTTTCCACCCGATATGTCACACAATGCACATTTTAACGTTGCACACACAGAGGTATGCTGGCTCTTCTGTGTAATGCTGATCAGAAGCTGATGCACCTTATATTGGCTTTTGCTTATTAGAGAATGATGCAGTTCCTCTACTTAAAATATTCATGTAGAAATGAATAAATTTCTCTGTAGTGAATTTATTGAATATTCTATAGCACCAGAGTAAGATTTCACTGGAGCATTACCAAGAGACTCCCATTAACATGGGACATCAAGTCCATTTCGTTGTCCTTCAATTTCGTTGTTCCTTTGTAAAAGTGACAATGACAATAAAGATCTATCTATCTATCACATACACACACACACACAGCAAGTTAGGAACAAATGTTTATTGATGTGGAAGGAAACTGAAACTAAAAAATAAGGGGAAATTAAATTATAGCAAACTCTCTCTTAATAAATGTGACCAATTTGGCTTGATTTTTATATTGTTCTGGGTGTTCTGAGTATTGTGGTACTGAGCGCCCTCTAGCCCTCACCTTACATAGGATTCTCAGCACATTACAGGTAGAGTGGATAATTAGAAACCCTACTAAAAATTAATATAAAGTAATTTTCCTCTTTTTCTATGGCTTTAATCAGATGTCAGTGGTTAAACATAACATTCTTTTTCTTACATATTACTGACATAGTTCTTCACAGGCAAAATGTAACATTTATATTTCAATTCTTAAGGCAAACTTTTATTAAATGCCAACAGCTCTGATCAAGTTAGATCTGTCTAACACACACCTGTCAAACGATATGGAGTTAGTATGTTTTGAGAGAGAACTGAAGTAAATTTTAAAGGTCAAATCCTCCATAATAACAATTCAAAATCCATCATTCTGCCCAAGACTCATTACAATGTCACCCTTTCATTAGTCTAGTAATTGCCATATCATAACAAATAATGCAAAATATGGAGCGAGACACACCTATGGATATACACAGTAAAAATAATTTAACAAGCATAGAAAAGAGGGCACAAAAAGCGGGGAATACATACAGTATAAGGCATTTGTTTTGGCTGATAAATATAGCCTCAAAATGAAAGTAGTATTACTCATTAAAATTACTGTGGGCAACTGACAGCTGAACCACAGAGGAAAATATAAACAGCTAAACATGTCCTTGGAGAGGAAAGATTTTACTTTGCCATTTGTCCCTGGCATGCCCCCAATCCTGAACAGATTACTTGTGGCCAATCAATATCTGTATCCACCGGAGGCCAGTTACAGAGTTTAAAAAAATTCTGCTTCAAGGAGACTTGGTCCCTTGTTTGCATTTTATTTTAGCCACTGGGTACCGAGATAAGAATTCTGGACATGGCTCATTTTTCATCCCTTTGCGCTCTCCTAGATTTCCAATGAAAAGGACTATGTTTTCTTAAAAACCTCTAATGCAATATGGAACAAATTTTCAAATTTACGCAGCTTGAGGTAAGGAAAGTTTTTTTTTCTGTTTTTTTTTTTTTTTTGTTATAATGTGTTTTGTTTAAAACGATGAACATATTTAATGCTAATTGTGAAAAAAAAGAACTCATTTCTTGTCTTACACGCCTACACATTATTCAGTCATCTTTCACAGGTTTACTTATATAGTGATTGCCTTCTTTTTTATGTACACAGTTAAAATGCTTAGCAAATTAAAGTACAGATTGAAAGGGCAATTTAAAAGGGAGGTCTGTTTTCTGTCTTTTTATCAATTCAAGTCCTTTTCAATTAGTTTTTTTCTTTCATTTGAATGGGCTTACTACTGTATTTACAGTATATTGTGGCTGGCCTTCACACTGCACATGCAATCCTAACATATAGCATGATACGACATTCTCAGCCGCGCTAATACTTTGAAATAGAATTATACATTTGTTACCTTTACTTTAAAGGTATAAAACAATTGATTTAATAAGTTTGAATTCCACTTGAGAGTAGAAGAAATCCTGCAAAAAAAGCATCACTTAATAAAGAAAGCCAGTAAAGGAGAAAAAATTTAAATCAAAGGCTGAAACAAATATAAATAAATGCAAGATGACCAATTGACTCACTTGGACATATTTTTTAAGTCATCAAAACATAAGAGCTATATGAAAAGGAATAATAGTTTGCTCTGGGGAAATATTTCCAAGCACAAAATTATCAACAAGGTCCAGTTTGCTAAACACTATACACATTCCTCTACAGCTGCCCTTCAGTCCTCAGTACTCATTTTTCAAGTTCCTAATCTTTTCAAGACACATGTTTGGGACGTGGGAGGAAACTGCAGTACCCGGAGAAAATCCATTTGCAACATTTTCTCTGAATCAATAAATAAGGGTTAGACAGAGTAAGTCAATACTTAATACTGACCCCAATTAAAGATATTTCAATTTAACATTGTCCATTTTGTGAGAGTAGTATGCCTTTCATTCACCTTTTTTGTTTCTCCTAATAGAAAGGTGAAGATGGGAACAGCATACTGCCAGCAACATTTTCCGCTTTAAATGTTACTGAAAATTGCTCAGTTTTCATCTCTTGTAAACACTTAGCCTAAAGAAAAAAAAATCATCACATGGTGTAGCTGGTAATGAAATATTTGTGCTGGAAATTGGATGAACCTTTTAAACACAGAACCAGAGACCAAAAAGCAAATTTCACTGGACGCCATGCAACTTCAAAACATCTGATGCATTAAAATACCTGAAAATGTAATTAGTCATTCACAAGTAAATATTAAAACGCAATATCATATTAATGTTTATCCACTCTGGTCTTGTAATGGACAATCCAGGGACGATTCCTTTTGTGCAGATGACACTGCTACAATCCTGCAATGTGGCTAAAGAAAATGGATGGGTGATTTTTTTCAGTGCATTTCCCAGGACTCGCTGTTTACAGCAGCAACATAACTAACCTCTAAAAGGCAATGAATAAAAAAAGATAAAATAACTGCCTTCCAGTGATGGGGTTTGCTATTTTATTATTTTATTGATTTTATTTGAAGAAAACAACATTCCATACAATCATGTCAAACTTAACAAAGCAAAATGCATCTCCCACCTGAGAGAAGGATAGGAGAGACTACAATATGAGCAAATCTTTAAAAACAACAAAGAAGGAAGAATGTTCTTTTTACCCAATATAAATGCTTAGTCTAAGATATTATTAATTAGATCTTGCCATATTAAAAAAAAAGTTCTCTAAGTGAAAATTAATTTTTTTTCCAATTTCAAATAGTATAGAACATCAGTTACCCACTGACTTATAACAGATGGGCTGGGATTCTTCCAGTTGAGCAAGGTAAGTCTATGTGCTAGTAGCGTGGTAATGGCAGTTACAATCAAGTTGTCCTTCTGCACTTTAAGCCCATCTGGGAGTACACCAAACATGGTTGTTAATGGGTGTGGAGTAATTGTGACTCTAAGGCTGTCTGATAGGAATTCAAAGGTTTTTATCCAAAATTATGTTAATTTGGTACACACCCAAAGCATGTGGCCCAGTGAGGCTGGAGCTAGACTGCAATGTTCACAGGCTGAATCTTGCCCTGGATACATTTTGGACAATTTAAAATGAAATAAATGTAATTGATAAAAGATTTTCAGTTGAATGATTGAATGCTTTGCGCATATGGAGCTGGAGTGTATTCTATGCATGGCTGCCTTCCACTCCTTTTCACAAATGTTAAAGTGAAAGATCCTTTCCCCAATGTACCCTAGGATCTTTGAAAGGAAGAGACTTTCAAATATTTTTCAATATGCTGTCTGAGTCTTCAAGACTGATCGGTATTTGCCCCTGGAGTAGAAATGGGTGAGAGATGAGGAGAATTGGGAAGGTTCCTTTTAGCAGAGTTTCTGATTTGAAAGCAGTGGAAAACATTGTGCTGAAGGGAAGTTAAATTTGAAGTATAATTGTTCATAAGATGCAAAGACACTAAAAGTTCTTAATAAAATGAAAGCAGAGCACAGAAGATTTAAGTTAATCAATTGTACAAATAGTATAAAGGCCAAGCCTGTGTTTTCCAGACCCAAAGCATTTTACCTCTGTCTGTTGCACTTTAAGCTTATAACCAGGGTGCTCTGTAAACATGTATATAAAAAGGAAATTGCAGGTACTGTTTCAAAGTGCTTCTGACAGCTTCAATATGTTTATTATGTTGAAAATTGTATTGAAGTTGTATAAGGATGTTGTAGATTTCTTATAAACAGTGAAAACATGTTAGCTCACAGACCCCAGAAAAAAATCAGATGAAATTCCTTTTCTGAGGAATTAGTTGTTACTTTATACCTTCATTAAACCAATATATCACTTATAGTTTTATGAGCAAATTATCAAAAGTCTGATTGAAGTGAGGGCGGCACGGTGGTGCAGTGGGTAGCACTGCTGCCTCGCAGTTCGGAGACCTGGGGACCTGGGTTCGCTTCCCGGGTCCTCCCTGTGTGGAGTTTGCATGTTCTCCCCATGTCTGCGTGGGTTTCCTCCGGGTGCTCCGGTTTCCTCCCACAGTCCACAGACATGCAGGTTAGGTGGACTGGCGATTCTAAATTGGCCCTAGTGTGTGCTTGGTGTGTGGGTTGTTTGTGTGCGTCCTGCGGTGGGTTGGCACCCTGCCCAGGATTGGTTCCTGCCTTGTGCCCTGTGTTGGCTGGGATTGGCTCCAGCAGACCCCTGTGACCCTGTGTTCGGATTCAGCAGGTTGGAAAATGGATGGATGGATGGATGATTGAAGTGAACAATAAAATGTTATGAATTTCAAGTGAAACTGCAGAATACAGCGAATCAACATTAGACCACCATGCAAAATCCACAGGTAAACATTTTAAGTTATTAAAAGATATTAAATTTGTACAACAGTGTAATTTGCAGCTTATTTTCTGCCAAATTTCAGCAGTCACACTCTTCTCTTCACCCTGTTTCATAAAACTATGGATTAAAGATGATGGCAGAATAACATTTTTTAAGAGAAAAACGCTATATTAAACATAATGGGACCACCTATTTTAATAAATACCTCTCAAAACAAATGTGTTTAAAGTTTTTATATGGATGTATGGTTTTCTTCGTGAGTTTGAAGAACTGTGTGCAGATATGAAGTCCCCCAAAAAATATCAACAAAAAAAAAAAACTGAAAACTCCAAGGTTGAAAATTCATAAACGAAAATGCAAAGACTAAGAGAAAAATGTCATGCCAGGTCATTTTCCAAACCACTTAATCCAGACCAGGGACATGAGAAAGCGCTGGAGCCCATCCCAGCTAGCGTAGGGCACAATTCGTGAACAAACCCTGGACAAGGTGCCAGTCAATTGCAGAGCAAACATAAACACACATACACCAAACACACACTGGGGCCAATTTAGTGCTGCCAATTCACCTAAAATGCGTCTTTGGACATTGGGAAGAAACTGGAGCTCCCCGTGGAAACCCACATAGACATGGGTAGAACATGCAAGCTCCATGCAGCAAGGGCCTGGGATGTGAATCTTAGTCACTTTAATGTAAGGCTGTCCCACTATGCTGTCTAAGAAAAAAATTATTAAGTAGAATAATATATGTACAGAGAATTATGAATAATAACAGTAAGTGTGGAGTCTACGATAAATTAATTTACTTCATCACATATGTTATGACTTTAGAACAGTAAAACAGGCTTAACAGTAGAAAGAAATAAAAATAAAATTTTTGAACAGAAGAAACAAAAACAGTCAAGGCATAGGTAGGGATCAAAAAACAAAATAAAAATCAGAAAAAGGAGCAAAACCATATACTGTTATCCAATAATATAAAGCCAAAAATACTCAGTTTCTGGTCTATTTCCATTCCATGACTCCTAATGTAAAAATACTTGATAAAAAACGTGTATCTTCAATCCAATAAACGGATGCCAGGAAAAGTGTACCTTATCTTTTATATGATAATACAATCTGCCACATGATCTCATGACTGGCAAAAGTCATGTCTGCAACCATGCAGCAATACCCACAAAATGGTGTTCACTTTCAAAACAAATGGAACATTGCATTATCAATGTACTGACTGCACAGAGTGACACTAGTTTTGAACAGTGAAATTTAAAGATGGATTGTAATTAAAAAACAAGCCAAAATTGTAACTGGCAGATCACTAAGAGGGGTGGAAAGCTAGATAAGCAATACTTTACTAGAGACAGTCAGAGTTATGGTTATGTTTTGTTTCTAATTTCTAGACGTATTTGTGCACAAAGAATTATGGCTATTATAGTTTTGGGGGTTGCTGAATCAATGTTCAAGTTATTTTCTTGATTTTGTTTAATTTTCAAGTAGTTTAAAATTATTTGCCATCTTGGTTTTCAAAGTTACCGCCATTTTGTGGTACAGTTGCCGCCATGTCACTAATGGATTAGTATATAAATGTGCAATTTTACTGTTTCAATGACATAAAAAGGTTGGATAAAGACAGTGCTTTTTGCTTTTTGGTTTCCTGAAAGAAACACTATTCTGGTTTTAATTTTGACAACAAATAACAGGTTTTGTATTTAACTATTAAAGTAATGGTTATAAACTTGGTTTGCTTTATATGTCATGTTTACGTTCTTGGGCCTTTTATTAATCCATCACCTCTGTGGAACAGTAAGACATTAATCATAGTCAAAAAGTAAGAAAAGAATTTGTAACCAGGAAATGCACTATTAAAAATAATAATAATTCACAAACTTGGACAGTCAGGTCATCTTGCCTAGAAATGGCTTGTTGATAGATAGATAGATAGATAGATAGATAGATAGATAGATAGATAGATAGATAGATAGATAGATAGATAGATAGGATAGGATAACACAGATAAGGTTTTACCATGTAATTTAACATCATTATATTTAATATTGGGCTGCTGAGAATACAATATGTTAGTCATCCATCCATTTTCCAAACCGCTGAATCTGAACACAGGGTCGCGGGGGTCTGCTGGAGCCAATCCCAACCAACACAGGGCACAAGGCAGGAACCAGTCATGCAAAATGAAAGTTTCATCCCTTTTCATTTTTGATGTGATGGTTTCAGTGGTGATATATTCTAAGTAATATTTTACACTTGCCTGCAGGATTCCTCAGACCCATCTAGGCCAGTCAGAATGTATACATTATGAAATGTCTCTTGGTGCTATACCTGGGTCTTCCCTAGTGAGCTATGCTTGGTACATATTCTGTAAGAGGTGCCCAGGTGGCATCATAAGAATATGGTCAGTCCAACTGGACTGTTTCGTCTCAATCAGGAGGTCTACTCTGAGGTCCTTTCATATTGTCAAGCTTATAACCGAATAATGAACAGTGGTCCCAACAACTATACGCAGTAATCTCATTTTGGCTATGTGCACTCATAATGTCATTTGTTTGGTCACCAATCAGAGATTGTTGAGGACTGAGGTATAAACTGAGCCTAACTAGGTCTCATTCCTGGAGACAAATCTTGGGGTGTTGGTAAGCCTGCAGTGGTTGCATGACCAATGTATCCTAGTATCCTAGGAACAGAAAAGAAATGAAAAGATGCATGGAGGTTAAGGACATAGAGAAAGGCGAGAACGAGTGACATCAAGGGCAGGAATGGAAGCGGAAGTCTATGGGAGAGGAGGCTCAGTGGTGCCCCGTGGACTGCCTGGGGATTGGTGGTGGGACATGGGCAGGATCAGAAAGTTGCCTACACCTGTTATTTGATGTCTTGCAGTGCTGCAAGATCCAAATAAATTAAGCTGGAGAGATGACAGTTTTAAAGGAGGCACCAGGGTTTGTGAGTGTTAAGAGACAACGCCCTGCTATGGAGTTTTAAGGATCTTTATTTATTGGATTTTAACCTCTAAATTCACTGTTATTTAATTAGATTATACATTTCAAGAAGAATTTCAATGAACTATGTGGACACTTTAATTTGCATTAGCTTGACCTTGCTTTAGATAAAAGCACTGTATCACTTTATACACCTACCACTTGCTTTGTGAGTGTTCTCATTTGCTTGGCTCACCTTGGTAATGTTATCAATGGTGGTGGGTTCAAGAGGCTCCCAAAGAAGAGTGGGAGCATGGAGTCAACCCGCACAGTCACAATAACCCACTTATGAACTAATGACAACAACCCCCAACACACTGGCGGCACAATCTGTGGTAGAGGCATTGCCTTACACAGACTGTGAGGCCGCAAGACATGAAGATCGGCAGTTAAAGTTGGCATACTGGTGACCCACGCCAGACCCACAGAACCTCAGTTGCAATTACCTGTACACTTCATGACTAACATGGCAGCCAATTTGATATACAGCCAAATGGCCTGCCCAAAACGGAGTTGTAAGTCAGCACCTGACTGTATGGTCTGAATACTTGCCAGAATGACAAAAAACAAATGTAAAAAGAAAGGCTTTTGACTTGACAGATGATAGTTGGGCATTATGTGGGTGTATTGCTGTTGGTGGTTTCACTACGTAAACATGACTGAGAGAATCATTGGTGTCTTCAACAATGTTAAAATTTTTTTAGAGACCAAGGGAAGGCTTGGAAAAATTTACTTCAAAGCCAGATCATGACAGTCTAAACAATGACAAAATGTAAATAATTACAAAATCAAAGTAAAAAATATGCACAAAATCAACAGTTTCCAAACCCAAGACTGCAACACCAGAACATTTAGCTTTTTTCTATTGAACTCCACTCAAACTTGCCAAATAGAATATAGGATGGACAGGGGATAGAGTCTATCCTGGCAGCATGAAGCACAAGGCAGGAGAAAGCTCTACATAGATTGCCAGACCATTTGAGGGTCGACTCATGCATACACCTCTGCTTCTTCTTTCGGCCGCTCCCGTTAGGGGTTGCCACAGCAGATCATCTTCTTCCATATCTTCCTGACCTCAAATCTTGCTCTGTTACACCCACCACCTACATGTCCTCTCTCACCACATCGATAAACCTTCGCTTAGGCCTTCCTCTTTTCCTTTTACCTGGCAGCTCCATCCTTAACATAACATTCTCACAATATACCCAGCACCTCTCCTCTGCACATGTCCAAACCAACGCAATCTCGCCTCTCTGACTTTGTCTCCCAACCATCCAACTTGAGCTGACCCTCTAATGTACTCATTTCTAATTCTATCCATCCTTGTCACACCCAATGCAAATCTTAGCATCTTTAACTCTGCCACCTCCAGCTCTGTCTCCTGCTTTCTGGTCAGTGCCACCGTCTCCAACCCATATAACACAGCTGGTCTCACTACCGTCCTGTAGACCTTCCCTTTCACTCTTGCTGATACCCGTCTGTCACCAATCACTCCTGACACTCTTCTTCACCCATTCCACCCTGCCTGCACTCTCTTTTTTAACTATCTTCAAAAATTCCCGTTACGCTGTACTATTGATCCCAAGTATTTAAACTCATCCACCTTCACCAATTCTACTCCCTGCTTCCTCATCATTCCACTGACCTCCCTCTTATTTGAAACTCATATGAACTCATGTATACACCTACACAGGTTACATTTTTAAGACTTAAGACTGGCCCAAACTATAGGCTAGTTTTTGACAGATTTGCAGTGATAGTGCTGCTGCTTTGCAGTAAGGAGACTGTGGAAGATTGTGGGTTCACTTCCCGTTTCCTCCCTGTGTGGATGGCGTTTTGAGTACTGAGAAAAGCGCTATATAAATGTAATGAATTATTATTATTATTTTATTATTAGATTAAAATATAGCTCATTTAAAAAAATATAGTATCTCCCCTGTCATATGTCATATGAGCGCACCATAATGAAGTAAACAGCTAAAAAGACCAGCTTTCGAGTAGAAACACTGGATGTATAGTTTAGCAATATTAAATGGGGGAGTGGGAGGAACATAACTAGCAGCCAATTCTTTTTGCACTTGATTTTTCAAATTTGAATAATTTATTTTTACTGGTTTATCTATTGAAACATTAATTAAAAATCAACAATACTCTGTGTAACACTTAAAAATGTAAAGATAAGTCTTGACAAGTGGAAAACAAGAGTTATTAGAGAAGGCAAACATGGTCCATTATACACAAACATCCAGTTAATACAGAGTCGCTAAGAGAGAATGATATACAGCAATGTACACTTAGGAGGTGTTTATCACTGATCTCCTCATTACTCATAGTGGATTTCCTGTGTTTACAGATGGGATAAAGATGGCAGTGCTCTTCTGTAGTCTCTTAAACACCTTTGCTTTATCACAGATTTGCATGAGGCATGAAAAATATCATTGCTGTCATTATCATTTAAAAACAATTGTCTGAAATGTAGTTAGGCAGTATAAACGTGATTCTAAATATTATCCAATATCCAATATTCTTTGATTCTACATTTGCATGTGCTAGAAACATGAGGACCAATATTAAAAAGATGATGATAAAGGGAAGAGAATTCAATGTGTATGCGAAGTAACGACGACAACAGGAAATCATCAGATACCAACTCATCTTAGGAATTGGTTCACACTCTCCCTTCTCTACAGTCAACAGCCATCTAATATCTTTCTAATTTATAGCCTGCTGTTTTCTTTCCCATTTCACACCTCCCCCTGACTTCTTATTTGCCTCTCGCATTTCTGTCTAAATGTTTTCACTTTGATTCACCTTCAAGCCATTTTCACCTTTTTTTACCTTTCTCTTCACAGGTTTACTTCTTCGTTTTCTTAAACATCTAAAGAAGGCTCTCTAGCCAAAATAACACTTTTTTTCCACCACAACACATTTAACCCTTTCTCTAATCCTTTTCCTTGTGCCTTTAAATTTACAGTTGGCATACAAAACATACTATATAAAATTACCAGGCAGTGCTGCACATCAAAAGAGCAGAAAAATGTATGACCTACTCAAATTGACCACATTTAACAGAAGAAAACACTCCATGGATGCAATAGAACAGTAGGTCTTCCACCAGATACATTATGTGATATCTGGACCAAAATCTCATAAATAATATTTGGAAGTAAGCTCTAATACATTATATGGGCACCATAAAGCTGAAAGGGTTTTGGCCTTGAATAATACAGTGAAGCCTAGTAAAAATGAGAAATCCAGCTTTTGATGTTCCGAGATTTTAGAAAATTCTGATTTGAAATATTTTCTGCTGAATACCCATACTGGGTATTTGGTATATCTGGCAGGCCTGACAGCATTACAAACAATTCCCCACCTTTCAAACGTTCAATGTGGGATACTGGGGTAGTTCAACAAGTTGAGCAATCCCTTTATTCAGGCAAGATTTTCAAGTACAAATAAGAATTACTTTTTTTTTTTTAATGATGTATTAGACGTATGGGGGACAAAACATCAAAGAAATGGATGAAGCGATTCACCTATTGGCTTTTATAAAGGAGGGCCAGAATTAATCCATCTAACCAGCTATGGGCACATTTATCACAGGTCACAGGTAGGCTGCTTGTTTAGATTAAAATGCAAACTGAGTCCATTCTTCTGTAGTGTACGCTTTGGACTAGAAGTATTGTGGGGGATACAAAATTCATTAGCTACCCAGGAAAGACCAGGCGTTTATAATGAGTCCAGTGTTACAATGGGTCTAGACGCAAAGAAGATAAATGGATGTTTGAGAACCATAGTTCAGATCAGTGTAACATGGGGTGCTAGTATGGTTTCTCAAAGAAAGACGACAGGTGAGTGAGAGTTGACTAAAAATATGAACTTAGAAATATGCCCTTTGATAACAATTGCAACGATGAACCATAGGGACAATTACTATAATTATAATTTTAGAATATGCATCCAGATAAAACTTCTTGACATCATATGAAGTATTAGTTGTTAATTTAAATTAATGCTCTGGTTAGAAAGAAAATATTTTTCAAGTGTGCTATTCTAAAGGTAGAGTTACCATCAGCAGATTTAACTCTGTCTTATCAATCGATGATGCAACTGCCTTATTTTGCCTCTTACCTTCTTTAAAATTATTTTTTACTGTTGAAAATTAGCATTACTTATTTTTTCCACATGTTGATGTAATACACACACTAGTTGGGTATCTAGATACAGAAAACAATATGCTCATATCATTTTGGTAGAGACTTTTTGGAAATTTGCACCATTTCAGCAAATGATTAAATTGGTGTAGGATATGGATGGTTTCATTGGCAGATTTTTAAAAATGCTACACAGAATCGTGAATAACAATTAGTCTTAACCAAAGAGACTATTTGGAGCAACTATAGAGATGAGGAAACAAAGCACACGGGTAAAATAAATAAATAAATAAAAGATGATTTCCTGAAATTACCTGGGGACAACACTTATGCATCTTCTTGCTGATGGCACCTAAGGTAACGCACCCAAACTGTCACAGACTTAGCTACCAGTGGTTGCCATATACTTACAAAAATTTTGACACACCTGGAGGTGGTAACATTACCTCCATCATTAAAATTGATTAGTATGTCAGTCCTTTTCTAACCCGCTTAGTTCTGAACAGGGTCATGGGGGTGGTGGGGCCCATCCCAGCCAGCAAAGGGTGCAAGGCAGGAGCAAACCCTGGATAGGGTGCCAGTCCATCGCAGAATGGAAACTGATTAAAAATATAAGAATAAATTTATCATACACCTACTGGCTGAATAAAATAATAACTACATCTTCATTTATAAAAATATTCTTAATAACTAGGAACAAATATTCTCTACAACCTGACAAGTTTCATACAGTATGTTATGGGTAAAAACAAAACATTCTCTGTGGTGGGCTGGCGCCCTGCCCGGGATGTGTTCCTGCCTTGCGCCCTATGCTGGCTGGGATTGGCTCCAGCAGACCTCTGTGGCCCTGTGTTAGGATATAATGGGTTGGATAATGACTGACTCACTGACAAAACATTCTTTTGGAAAGTATCTACAGAGGATTCATGCAAGTAGTCCGTAATCTGTAAAACAACAGCAGGTATGTAAAAAGGGTGCATTATTAATAGAGGCATCTGGGTCATTTTTTTATTTTATCTTCAAAATATTTTACCAGAAAAGTGAATGTGACGTCCTGCCTTTAGTCTAAAAGTTAATGCTCAATCTATGATAAATGTTGCCTGATTGGCTATTTTTGAATACTTTCAATAGGAACAAACTGGACATGGAGATGGAGTAGCTGTGCTACCCATCTAAGACTGGTGGAAATAAAGGTTTTCAGGGATCATCTATTGGAATGTATTTTGTAATATATGAAGTAATAAAAATTCATTACATTTTTTATTCCTATACATGGCACACCACAAACATTAACACTTCTTTTATGAATCCCAAATTTGTGTAATGCATGTAGTAATAAAATGGATTGCACTTTTTCGTTCCAACAGATGGTGCATCCAAACAATAGCATCAAGTTTACAAATCCCATACCGAACAGACTCTAAGACACACATGAAGACACTAGTCCTTTTATTAAGGTGGATTTGTAAATATTTGAGCTGTCTTTAGCCATATATTCTAGCAATATAAATGTACAATTAATATAAAGAAATATCCCTTTTGATGGTAAAAGTTTGAGATGCAACCCATTCCGTACTAAACTAGAATAAAGTAACATCCCTTTCCAAACAAATATGATTAAAAGTCACTGTCAAGTGCTTTACAGAAACACTCTGTGATGTAACACAATAAAGACAATAAATTCATATCCTCCCAAGTGCTGTTGATTCAGTGCTAAGTGTTTATGGGACTCTTAGCTTTTTAACTCTACCAGTTTTTTTATTCACCAGTACTGTTCAGTTCTTTCATTGTATGTAGTGTTTCTATGCACTAACGCTTTGATACACATATGCTTCTATCAGTTCATCCTGCCAGTGTAGGTCATTACATTATATATACTGGCCAAATGTAGTTAATTTTATTGACCAATATGTTTATACTATATTGCACAATGATATTGTGATTTAACTAGTCATTTTTTCAAATGTAGGACAATTGCTATCAATGAACCAAAAAGACACAAATCGTTTTATGAGTTAATATTGCAAAGGTAATTCCATGATTTAAAAGTGAAGTCATGACTGATTATATTTTTGTTTTTAAATACATTTAAAAAAATTAAATAAAATGTATGCTTTGAAGGACAAAATACTCCCTTTCAAAAAAACAATGCAGGAATAAATTCCCTATATTCACTCCTTATTTTGGTGACAGATAATGAGAGTGCAGAGAAGCTCAAGCAGAAAATTTGGTATATGTTCTCTATTGTAATCAGCCACAAAACATAAGTTTAACTTTGAAAACTCTACTTGCGTGAAGGCTGATCCTACTCAACTGGAAGAATCCTAATCCACCTTCTATAACACAGTGGGAAGGCAATGTTGTATACAAATTGGAAAAAATCAAATTCTCTCTGAGGATCAGTTTAGACATATTTCAGAATTTGGCAAGAATTCGTTAATGTGATTGTAAAATAAGCATGCTGTGCCTGTGCGGAAACTTTCATTTTATTTGCTGCTTTATTCTATATGAAGGTCCACTTTAGAAGGGGGTTGCCTTGTTGTAAGCTTGTAACTGAAGACAACATCCCATTGGCAACTGTTTTATTCAATTATCTGGTGTATGTTGTTTCACTTATTTTCCTTAAAATTTTAGTTTTTATGTTAAATAGCATTACTTTGGCTTCTAAAACCCACTGAATGCTACAACTTTAGGGTTTGCTAATTCATTTTCAGCAATGGAGTATAAAGTTCAGTGCTAACTGCTTGTCTCTGAAATTATGCACTTCTGTTAAGGAATTATACAGTATGTCACATCACTACAAGATTTGTCTTGCGCTTCAAAGCATTATACACAAATGTTTGCCCAAAGTGGAACTTCTGAAAAGCTAAAAAAAATTATTTTGGAATGAACATAAGGAGCGTCTCATTTTATTAAAGTAGTAGACTAGAAGTGACATTGGACACATCCCGAATGAGGCACATTACCTGCATTGTGAGGAAGCGTCAGTTACGGCACTATGGCCATGTGGCGCGTTTCCCCAAAGGTGATCCAGCTCACAGAATGCTCATTGTAGGGGACCCAAGTGGCTGTACCAGGCCAAGGGGTCGCCCACATAACAACTGGCTGAGGTGAATAGAGGGTTAGTTCCGGAGGGTGGGACTGGACCACATGTCTGCCTGGGGGGTCACAAACCGGGATCCAGAGCTGTTTCCTCGTGTGGTGAGTGCGGCAACAGACTGTACCAGTGCATACTCCCCAACTTGACTTGACTTGGTAGACTAGACAAAGGGACATATAGAACTTCTTTTGAAACTTAGCTCTATGTGAACTTCCTACATTTAATAATTTCCACCGGATATTCCAGCTTTCTCATACAACTCATAGGCATGCGCTTTGAATTATCTGATGAGTCTAAATTGGCCCCACAGAGTAAGTGTGGAGTTGAAGACATGTAAGAGTTGGGGACAGTGTTCAATAGGCACCTACTGCAAGTGATTGTAATCTGGACAAGCTGGTTATAAAATTTTATGGGAGATTGTTCACATAACTCTGGCACAGTGGATTACAATTAGAGAAAGAATGAATGAAGACTTCATTTCTTTGTAGGGGGTTATGTATGGTGTTATAAAAAAAGTGATTGAGCTTGCCCGCTAGTAAAAACAATTAAAAACTACAAAGCACGCATGAATCATTTTATTTTTCTTAACTAACATAATAGGGGAAAATTGACATTAATGAAATCTGCAAGATTTTCTAACTTTATTAGTTAAACCAATGCAGGATTTTTAAATAAGAGGTACAATCCCTTCAATCCTGTGCTGAAATTTAAGTCTTGAATAAAGAAAAAAATGGCTTTTTCTGTCCAAGTTTATGAAAACTCAGATATTATAATGGATAAAGATTTATATAAAGCAACTCCGACTTTTGGGCTGATCAACAATTATTAGACACAAAACAAATGATCTAAAAAAAAAAGACATGCAGGTTATAATTGCTACACTCAGGCACGCTTTAATAATAATAAGAAGATGACAAATAAGAAGACAGATAATACAACTATGTTATATGGGCTGGAGACGGTGGCACTGACCAGAAAGCAGGAGACAGAGCTGGAGGTGGCAGAGTTAAAGATGCTAAGATTTGCATTGGGTGTGACGAGGATGAATAGGATTAGAAACGAGTACATTAGAAGGTCTGTTCAGGTTGGATGGTTGGGAGACAAAGTCAGAGAGGCGAGATTGCGTTGGTTTGGACATGTGCAGAGGAGAGATGCTGCACAACAAAAAGAGACAAAGTGATGTACTGTGTGAAACATTAACCATGAAATGAATGATAAAAAGTTGAACTAAGATGTGCTAAGCAATTGCACTGTAACTCTCGACTCCATGCCAGCCACTGTGGCTGTCAGTGACTGTAGGTGTTGTTTTGCTAGAAGCAAAACTTTAAATGCTAGCAAAACTCAGTTAACAGGTTCTCCATGACCTCAAGAGAGAAAGACTGGACACCGCACATAGTTCACAATGTCATTTCTTTTCACCTGTTCTCTTCTGTACAGTACTTACCTCTCTCCTGTTTTGAACCTCACTTCTTGCAGTGACTTCTTTCCTATACTCATAAAAAGGCCACTACAATACACTTACAGAGAGAAAACTAAACACAGTACCAACATTTCCCTCAAAATTTACCCATAGTTCTCATATAGTCTCACCACTAATCATTCTAATGTATACTGCTCAAAAAATTAAAAGAACACATTTTAATCAGAGTATAGCATCAAGTCAATGAAACTTCTGGGATATTGATCTAGTTAGTTAAGTAGCTGAGGGGGTTGTTAATCAGTTTCAGCTGCTTTGGTGTTAATGAAATTAAAAACAGGTGCACTAAAGGGGCAACAATGAGACGACCCCCAAAACAGGAATGGTTTAACAGGTGGAGGCCACTGACATTTTTCCCTCCTCATCTTTTCTGACTGTTTTCTCACTAATTTTGCATTTGGCTATGGTCACTGTCACTACTGGTACCATGAGGCGAGGCCTGGACCCTACAGAGGTTGCATAGGTAGTCCAACTTCTCCAGGATGGCACATCAATATGTGCCATTGCCAGAAGGTTTGCTGTGTCTCCCAGCACAGTCTCAAGGGCATGAAGGAGATTCCAGGAGACAAGCAGTTACTTGGCTGTAGAAGGTCCTTAACTCATCAGAAGGACCAGTATCTGCTCCTTTGAGCAAGGAGGAACAGGATGAGTACTGCCAGATCCCTAAAAAAATGACCTCCAACAGGCCACTGGTTTGAATGTCTCTGACCAAACAATCAGAAACAGACTTCATGAGGGTGGCCTGAGGGCCCGGCGTCCTCTAGTGGGCCCTGTGCTCACTGCCCAGCACCGTGGAGCTTGATTGGCATTTGCCACCGAATACCAGAATTGGCAGGTCCATCACTGGCACCCTGTGCTTTTCACAGATGAGAGCAGGTTCACCCTGAGAACATGTGACAGATGTGAAAGGGTCTGGAGAAGCTGTGGAGAATGTTACGCTGCCTGTAACATCGTTCAGCATGACTGATTTGGTGGTGGGTCAGTAATGGTCTTGGGAGGCATATCCATGGAGGGATGCACAGACCTCTACAGGCTAGACAATGGCACCTTGACTGCCATTAGGTATCGGGATGAAACCCTTGGACCCATTGCCAGACCCTATATTGGTGCAATGGGTCCTAGGTTCCTCCTGGTGCACAACAATGCCCGGCCTCAGTTCCTGGAGAATGAAGGAATTGATACCATTGATTGGCCCTCACGCTCTCCTGACCTAAATCCAATAGAACACCTCTGGGACATTATGTTTCGGTCCATCCGACGACACCAGGTTGCACGTCAGACTCTCCAGGAGCTCAATGATGCCCTGGTCCAGATCTGAGAGGAGATCCTCCAGGACACCATCTGTCGTCTCATTAGGAGCATGCCCCGACCTTGTCAGGCATACATACAAGCACATGGGGGCCATACAAACTACTGAGTATGATTTTGAGTGGCTGCAATGAAATTTCAGCAAAATGGGCTAGCTTGACGCATCATTTTTTCACTTTGATTTTTAGGGTGTCTATGAATTCGGCTCTCTGTAGTTTGATAACTTTCATTTCCATCAAATGATGTGGCATTCTTTCATTCCTAACACATTACCCAGTCCATATCAGTATAAATATCTAGCAGGAATTTTTTCCCATTGAGATCTGATGTGTTTTCAAAGTGTTCCTTTAATTTTTTTGAGCAGTTTACATTACCATATGCAGACTTTGAAGGGGGACTGCGACTCCTGCCCTCTGACGTGGTTTACGTCTATATTCTCATCTGCCCACTTTAATACCCTGTCACAGGTGGCTGGGTGTGGTCGGCATTCGGCTGCCTATAAAAGGGTCCACCTCCCGACAATCAAGGCTGGAGTTGGGTGAGGAGGTGGACGAGGTCAGAGAAGGAGGTGGGCGAAGAGAGGCCCAGTGTAAATAGTGTGCTGAGAAGAGAAGAGGTGGCTGAAGGAAGCCTGGACTGTTGGGACTGTGGGGAACTGGTATTGGTGCACTTATTGACTGTATATAGTAGTGTGTGTAAATAAACGTGTGGTGATGGACTTAGTCGTGTCTGCCTGCCTGCCTGTGTCTGGGTCGCCCTAATCCACAGTGGCGTAGCTGGCAGGATGCTGCACCTGGCTCAAGGTGCAGACCTGCATATCATCAAATGTCTGTGGATGACCAGGCACGGCAGGAGACCTCACACACGTGGCGCAGGGGCAGCGTGCACCTAACCCCACAGGGGCATGTAGGAAGCTGGACCGTTAGCGGTTCGTGCTTGGGCTATGTGTTGCAGGGGTGGCTCACTGACACGGTAGTGCCATCGGGAACTGCCACGAAGGAGAGGCTGCAGCTGGGCGAGTCGCAGCAGCAGCAGAGCCGCCCGGCATCTCATGTACCTGGGAGAGAGGAGGACGAGATGGCCGCCGACCGGAAGTCCCTCCTCGTGACAGGCAGCGTGTCCTGTTTCCTCGCCAATGATTGGTCGGAGGCGGGAGCAGGGAATGTCTGTCTCGTGCCTCGAAGAAACCTGAGTGGGCCGCAGGGAAGGGCCCATAGAGAGCAGTCGGTGAGTGACGCTGCTCGCAAGGTAAGCTCAGGGCCGGCTGTTTCTCTCTCCTTGGTGGCGGTTTTGCAGGAGCTGCAGGAAGAGCTTCAGCTTGTGCTATCGCTGCCGGCCAAGCGATGTGCCCTCTGGGCGGAGACGCAGGAGTCAGGAGGGATGGCAGTGACGTGCAATCAGGAGCCGCAGGCGAAGGAGGATCGGCGCGCTGCAGGAGCTTCTGACCGGAGAGGCACAGCGGGGAAGGTAAGCGAGACCGACCCCGTGAAGCTCTGGACTCCAGCGGGCTGGGTCTGCCCTCTTGCAATGGGCAGATTCGAACCGTCACGGCGTCCCAAAATGAAAGGAGGAAGTGACTTGAGAAAGCCAGTTCCTCCGATACGAGAGGACGTGCAGCTGGGTGCGCGCGTCCCTCGAAGGGCCGTCCTCTGCGGAGGCAGAGGAATTACCCGCTGGCTGGGAGGAGACGAGCACGTGTGCTCCCGCTGGTGGTCCCGTGGCGAGGACCGCGGACATGTCGGGCTGGGAAGCCGAAAAAGGGAGCATCCAGGGTGCCGATCGTAGCCGAGAGCGTTGGTCCAACAGACGACGAGCCGAGGGGCTGCGTCAGGGCAACGCCTCCACCCTTGTTTTTCTTTTTGGATTGCAGGATCGGGCCCTAGGCTACGGAGTGTTGGCTTGCCGCCGAGGAAGGCCAGTCCTCGCAGATCGGTCCGCTGGCCCCTGGAGGTCTCAGCTAGCGGTGGAGTCATGTCACAGGTGGCTGGGTGTGGTCGGCATTCGGCTGCCTATAAATGTGTCCGCCTCCCGACAATCAAGGCTGGAGTCGGGTGAGGAGGTGGACGAGGTCAGAGAAGGAGGTGGGCGAAGAGAGGCCCAGTGTAAATAGTGTGCTGAGAAGAGAAGAGGTGGCTGAAGAAAGCCTGGACTGTTGGGACTGTGGGGAACTGGTATTGGTGCACTTATTGACTGTATATAGTAGTGTGTGTAAATAAACGTGTGGTGATGGACTTAGTCGTGTCTGCCTGCCTGTGTCTGGGTCGCCCTAATCCACAACCCTCATCCAATCATTTAAGAAGATTCCAGAACATATTACTGGAAAGTATTTTTCTTCCACTTCAAATCAGTAGAGAAACCAACTCCAATATTAAATACGTTCTGTTCATTGCATGAGCCACCTGGATGTTCAGCCTGCAAATGTCATTGCCGTTTGTAATAAGTTAAAATAAAACACGATTCAGTGTTACAACTTTATTGTCTGTCTATTGGCATGGAAAAAAATAGAAGCTTAAACAGGCAACTGATGAAAAATACTAAAAGAAACATTTGACTTAACAGCATAAAAATTAAAAATTGTAAACATCTAATAATAAGAACAATATACACTCAAAATTCACATTATTCCTACTAATTATCTGATTCAATTGAAAAGAATACACTTTCCTGTAAAATCGTGTTTTTGCAATCATCATCAACAAAAGCCAAAGTCAGTCAGGAGGACAACTAGAAATTCGTATACAGTAGGAATGTTTTATTAGGGCTATTGTATGTTCAAGACTTGGGAGTTCCAGTCAACTGGTATTATTAGCACCAGGTAGAAAAAATACAAATATTACATACAGAAAAGTGCTTAGTTTGTCACATAGTACTTCTCATACATCCAATTAACTGCTGGCACTATAACCTAGGACAATTGTCTTACAAAATTATGTAGTCGAAGCTGGCTAACATAGCTGGTATAACAAAAATTTACACTTCTTTTACAGAAGACTATACAATATAGTTGGAGCATCTCAACTTACATACTACAGCCTGATTCCTTTTTGAGCTCAAACCTTTACCATCATGCTCATATGTCAAACAGCATTGTGGAAAAACAAGGCGCTTAACCCACTGAACTAAGGACACATACATTATACATTCTGTTGTGGCAACTTCAGAACAATACAAGAATTAACACACAATGGAACACCAATGCATTACTGGAAACACATTTACCAAGCCAACTTTGAATCATCAGTTTTTCCGACCTTCATATTTCTGGGATGACAAAGAAAGTCAGAGAACCTGGAGAACATGCATAACCCTCACAGTGACCTGATTAGGAAGTGAACCCTGGGTGCTGAAGCTATGAGACAGAATTTCTAAGCACTGTGCTGTTACAAATACCATTAGTTCAATTATGCTACACTGTGCTCCTGTTAAGATGCGGTTAATCCATAAAGATAACCACAGGAAACAAATCTGTACAGTGGATATTGAAGATTAAGCACAGAATATACCAAATGATCTTAAAATAGTCCTTGAGATTCTTCCATAATAAGTATCAGTCCCTTCTTTTTTACTTTCTTCTCTGGCGTGTTTCTTTTAATTTGAGACTTTTTTTCTGACGAAAGATGGTATGGCAATATAGATTTTTGCTTTATGGTATGACTTTACCAGAAATAAACATTTTTTCACACTACATGAGAAAAAGAAAGGAAGAACAGAAAGAAAAATTAACAGAAGAGAGATAAGAAGGAAGAAAAAAGCATCTCCGTTGTGACTCGAGAGGAAAAAAATACATCTCGAGGATGTCCAAAACGAGTGACCTGGTCACTTTCCAAGTGATTATAAAAGAGAGAAAGCAATAAGCTAGTAACATTTGTAAACTAAAGTTCTTTCACATCATTCTTTCGCTTTTCATGCAATATTCTGTCCCTAAAACAAAAGTGTCAATCAGCTTTCTGTGCAGCACGTCACATTTCAGATTAAGCTGCTGAAGACAAGTTATTGCCCCAAGCTACCCCATTTAGCAGATAAAAAATTCAGTTTTCTGTCAAAATAGACTGAAATATTGATTGTATGCTACATTCAGTCGTGCTGCTTTTTTCCTGTTAGATCACTATGCCTTGATGGCTATATTGAATGGAACTGGGGTTTCTACAGCGTTTAATATCAGATATGTAAATAGAAGGAAATTATGATATGCTGAAAGCAGTACACCGTGTTCATTCTATGAAAACTATTTTTTTTAGCAAATTATCCCACCTTTAGTTATCTGTTTAGCCAGATGATATAAAACACAAATCCATGCAAACGCTAGGCAGTCTTCTTTAGATTGCACTTGAGGAGGAGAAGTGTGCTCAAATCTAAAGTATCATAAATTGATTTTCGTCCAGTCAAGAGTAAAGGCTTTGCACTCTGTTTCAAATGCATTTATGCTTCTATTGATAACATACATATGCTGCTTTTTATCCTTTATCTCTCTGCACCTCTCATGGGATCTTTAAGAGGTTAAACACTGTGTCACTGGTAAGCTACTAGGAGATTGCCACACAAGCCTAGAAAATCTCCTTATAATTACATTAGAATGGAAGGCTCCATGAATCTACAGGTTACTGTCCCTATAGGCTGGCTTTCAAAGGCAACAAGTCACAGAAGCAGCACTTGATTAAGAACCTTCAAATTAAAGTTTAATAAAGAAGCTTAACTTTGTTCTATTAGACACAAAGTTTTATTAGTGCAAATGTGTGACTGACAAAAATCAAGCCAAAGGTGTCGATTTTTTAAGCTAATAAATTATTTTTACAGGAAAGCCTTTTTTTTACATTTACATGTTAGATGTTTATCCAGGTAGAAATATATCTCATGTTTCGTGTCTAATCTCACTCCTGGGCAAGGTTTCAGATAACTGAAGCCAATGAGCTTACGAGGGTTGTCTGGGTTCCGCGCAGAACCACTCGAAATAAGTAGCCAAGGATTTTTTTTTCTATTTTTCTCATGTACTTTGATCCTTTTTAAACTTTTTCCAAGTATTCACCGCCAACATCAATGCACTTTTGGGCTCTTCTGACCCACACCGCAAAACACTCGCGAAAGGCTGTCTTTGGGAGGTTGTCCAGCTGTTCTTTGACAGCTGCAATCAGTTCCTCTCGAGTTTCGAAGTTGTGGCCTCGCAGGGGTTCTGTCACCTTCAGGAAGAGCCAAAAATCACATGGTGCAAGATCAGGCGAGTAGGGTGGCGGGTTCAAAACGTTGACACCACTGTCTTCAATGAAATGCTTCGTCACATTAGCCGTGTGGGCTGGCGCATTGTCATGATGCAAAAAGTGCCTTCGCAAGTTCTTGGACCGGCCTCTAGCCATCGCAGAAAAAACGTCAGGCAGGCACTGAGTGGTGTACCAGTCAGAGGTCACAGTTTTCCTCTCCATCAGCGGAATTGACGCAACAATGCCATCGATGTTGAAAAAGATGGCAAACATGGTGCATTCCACTGAGCGGATTAAACCATCAGAAAAGTCGTAAAAAATCATCACTCGAAAGTCACGCACGCATGGAGTTGGGAGCTTCGCCGCTAGCGCTGGCTGCACACTCTCAGTTCGTTTGCTTCTCGTGTTCATTCTGAAGGAAGAGAGGGAGCAAAACATCTGAACAAAAACATGCAACCACTTGAATAATCCCTCTACACAGCAGAACAGGTTTCGACAGGCTGACACTCGACAAACGATAAAATTCCGCGCGGTACCCAGACAACCCTCGTATATTAGCATAAGGTATTTGAAAATGATTTAAGAATGTAATAACACCTTAAATACAAAAGAAACATTTTTTAAATGTATAGCACCTTAAAAGGTCTCAATATGAGCACCAGTAACAACAGGACATTTATTTTGGGCAGGGCCGGCACATGTGGTCAGTTGATAAGGCTGTCGCCTCAGGCTGTACTTTAGTAAGGGCGCATTTTCATAAATTTTTTAACACTACAAAATAGTAACAGAAAAAATGAGAGTTAATATATACATACTAGGGGGTTTTGCCCCCTGTTTGCTTCGCTCGCCAATTCCCGGGCGAGCGCTATGCGCCAGCCATTTCGTGTCTCTGCTGCTCGCATAGGTGGATTTCACTTTCACCAAACAACACATCTTTTAATTCTCACGGATACGCCTCTTCAATGGGAAGAAACACTACTTTTCCCTGATGGCAACATGATTTGGACGATCTACTTCTCCGACTTAAAGTTTAAAGCAGAACAATATCTATATACTTCTGTCATATCACCTATGTCCATATATTCGATTCCTTTTCACTGTTATATTATTTCACCGAGTAATAATTTCCATTTGTTAGCGCTAATGCGATCTTTACTATCAGTTTTTTGAGACTTTCGAATTTTAGTACTTTCATTATCTCTAACCTGCTCTGCATGTGTATCGTGCCATTTTTGAACCTCTTTTACGAGGTTCTACTTTGCCTTCTACTCTTTGTGTTTTATTTCCAACCCCACTTGGAGCTGAGAGTGCAGGAACTGTGTCTGACAATAGCATTCACATGAATGAGAAATGAGTGGATCGTGGGCGTAGTTGTAAATGTTTGAGAGGAGTGTGGGACTTGTCAAAATCTCTTGGCAAAAAGTCTTGTCTTGCGGGACTTGAAATTATTTCTGATGGGATTTGAAATTATCTCCGAGAAAGTCTCGTCTCAGGATTTCCTTTTATAGTACATATATATATACTTTTAAAAATTGTGAGGAGCATTTTATATGTTTCAAACTTCACATAACACAGTTTGCAATGCTGTACCACACTGAGAGTGCCTGGAGTTCTGTGGATGCACTGTAATATGGGAGTATTGTATTGTGAAGCCTGTATCCCAATATGTATTGCATGTTAATTGCATCGTCTCATGGGAGTGAGGTGTAAAAAATATGTCTTTCCTCAGACAGCATTATTTAACATATTACCCTTGATTAAGTGGAGAGAAAAAAATAAGTAACACTATGTACTACATGGCTACAGTGGAGAGTTGGTCCTCCTTTGAATTTTCTGAAGAATGACGTGCTTTGTGTTAATTTTTACTCTGAATTTTCATGTCCCCGATAAAGGGGTGTATCCTGTGTCTGTCACATAACAGGAATACCACGATGCATTATTGTAGTGCCCATTGATACACCGAATGCAACATTGCCATTGTTCAGAAAACCATACAAATTTACACCTTTGAAAGTATTTCATAGTTTAATAGACAATTCCTAAAATGTGGGTGGTATGATGGGGCAGTGATAGAACTACTGCCTTACAACAAGATGACTGGAGTGCTCACTGAATAGAGTTTGGATGTTCTTCCAGGGATGCACCGGTTTCCACCCACAGTCCAAAGACATGCATTGAAGGTGAAATGATGTTGCTAAATTGTCCCTAGTGAGAATGTGTGTGTGAGTGTTCAATGCAATTGTGTCCTGTCGAGGTATTGTTCCTGCTTTTCTCCTGATGATTGCTGGGATTGGCTTCAGCTGGCCAGCAGCCCTGCTTTGGATATGGGGGCTAAGAAAATAGATGGATGGATGGATTACTAGAATGTATATTTATGAACAACACTAATTTTCATTAAGATCATTATAACATTTTATATATACTTTTAGCCAACAAATTACTCAGCCGAAATGTTACTGGGGCTCTTTAATGCCAACAGCAATATGTCTGCACAATGCCTCACTGTGACTGTAAGTGCCAAGTCAGAAGTTTCCTTTCTTTTCAGTCATCTTGGTGTATATTCAAGAGGGGTTTGTTGTTTATTATAATATAATCATAATGTTAATTTTGGTTTGGTACAAGGCCATATTTTTCCCTGGGGGCAAGTTCTTTCTTTCTTTCTTTCTTTCTTTCTTTCTTTCTTTCTTTCTTTCTTTCTTTCTTTCTTTCTTTCTTTCTTTCTTTCTTTCTTTCTTTCTTTCTTTCTTTCTTTCTTTATTCAATTTCCAGTCTAATGGTCCCTATTAGCTGAAGTCTACACTAGGAGTGTTAAGCACAAGGCAAAAACAACCGTAAACAAGGCGCCATTGCAAAGCACCTCACTCACACTAAGCCAGCATCATTTAAGCTTCAATGCCTGTCTTTAGGATGTAAACAAAAGTACACAGAGAAAACAAACACAGACACTGAGTGCAAAATACATATTGTACAGACAGTTTACTGTACCCCATGAAGCAGCAGTGCTAACACCATGCTACTCCTTGACTAAACCCACTTAATGTAATTCTTGGATATCTGAAAAGTGAAACCTATTCCACCAGTATCAAGCACAAGGCTGGAACCAAACTAGAGAGAACTCCATTTCAATGTAGGGCATACTTATTCATACCCAACCGAACACGTATGTCTTTGAGATGTGGGAGGAAAGCTGGAGTACTCAAAGGAAAGTGACAGAGAGAAGCTGCAAGATGCACAGTGGTATTTGAACATCAGAACGTGGAGCTGTCAGGGCATTATTAAAGTAGTGCATTAATTGTGCCGTCTACATTTCCACAAATAAAGCAATAAAGGTTTATCAGGAAAAGAATACAAAAAAAGAAAAGCTTTTAAATGTAAAGAAAAAAATTAAATAAAATTCATTCAAATTTTAAAAATTTGTTAAATGATAGATAAAAACAATGCCACAATACTCAGCATTGATACCTCACTGATCCAGCATGTTGTGTTTGAATTCTGACCATTGTCTATGCAGTGCTCACCTACTCCTGCCTATGTTTGCCTCAGTTTTCCTCCAGAAACTCCAGTTTCCATCATGAACATGAATTCTGAGTTCACTATCAATTCTAAATTGGACAGGTGGCCTGAACAGGGCTCATTCATGTCTTATACCTAAGCCTGCTGGGATAGAATGCGGTTCCTTGTAAACCCCTAGGCAAATGAAACTGGTTTAAAAAGGTTATGTTTCAGCCAGTCAGAATACTGATATACAATAAATATATATAAAAGACTTTAACTACATTTTTTATCAGTCAGGGTGTTCAAGTGGGGCTAAAATGGATGCACATTTTTGTTCCAACAAGCTTCCTAATTATAATCCAGTTTTTCCTGTTAAAGGAATATTTCACTTTTTTAGATTTCTAGCTTGTAACATCTCTAAGATTCTTACTGCAGTCACATTTTTCAGTACACAGGCATTTATTCTGTCTCTCTACAGTTTCTTCAACTGTTTTAAGACTGTGAGCCCTCAAATAACAAGTCGCAAATAACAAGGTAGCTAACTGCCTAATGCTGTAGCATACCAGTCTTTCTGCATTTTCATAACCTTCTTATTTATATTTATAATATACTTTGTTAAAGATTACAGTTACAGAAATTCTTCTCAGTTTGCTGCACTCACCTCTCTATCCATTTCTTAGGTGTGTTAACATATAATGCGTAAACCACCTGTTGCAATAGCTATGTCTTCCTGTCTTCCAACTGGCCGCATAAAATAACTCAGCCTTCCATGTATGAATTTCGTTGAAATGTAGCACACTTATTCTTCAGTGAAATTTGTCATGACAGTTCAATTTCATATCTTGAACAGATCATACTTTACACAGTCTTAAAATTTCAAAATCTACCTCTGAAAAGCATTGGTGAACTTCCAAACTCGTCAGTCTGAAAATGAGGAAACGTTCTGTGCAACTTGAACAACAAATCAGTTTACTGTTTCAATTTTACCTTGACAGTGGTTACATCCATCCATCCATTTTCCAACCCACTGAATCCAAACACAGGGTCACAGGGCTCCACTGGAGCCAAGACAGTGGTTACACCAACTTGTATATTTTGTATATTTTCCTCTTTTTCACACCGATAGCCATTACTGACAGCAAACAGATCTCCAATACAAGTTAATAAAATGCCAGCAGATACCGTATGCAGGTATTAAGTTACTTACTGTTAATGGTTGTCACTGGCTACTTGAGAGAGCAACTTAAGCTCAATCAAAACAGAATAAGTGCATCTGCACCAAAGTCTACTGATGCTTTATGTTGTAACAGGCAAGTTAAATGATCTTTCTAACATTTAAAGTATAAAATGCAAGCAAATAAAGCAAAATACTATCTACTCATGAATGATTTACCCTGTGACATTATGCATAAGAGTAAATAAACATTTACTCGGTATCAACCTTACACGAAACCAAATTCATAGCACCATTATTTGCAGATTGCAATGATCCACCATTTCACTGTTAGTATAATTTACTAGGGTGACCAGACAATCACGGTTTCAGGCTATGCGTCGCAATAAATAACTTCATTATAGCTAAATGTCCAGGTTCTAATAGGCCACCCATCTAATAAAACATTCTTCTGCCAAAACAAACATTCTTGCAATATGTTTAAAACAGAGAGAACAAAATTCCGGAAGAATCCCCCCCCCCACACACTATTTCTTAACACAAAATAATGATCATACAATAGCAAGGTCAAAAATCCTGAGGGGGAATGGTTAATGAAGAAAATGTGTTAAATTTGAAGAGCAATGTGATGGGGGTCAGTACTGCTATTTATCTGTTTCCACAATAACCACTGTGAAGAGTCCTGTGCCCTGATCCCTTACTGATAATGATAATATCAGGCAGGCATTAAGCACATGAGGATGCCCTTTATGCATTGGCACACACGCCATAAAAGTGTCCTGGTTTGAAACTTTGAAAATCTGGTCACCCTACAATTTACTATCAGGGCGCACATTCACTTGATATGCGTACTGGTCACTCACTGTAATAAAGTTTGCTTTTCACTTCTGTTATTCCTTAACATCTGTCATAGCTTTGCAAGTCCCTTTTCATAAAAATTACAACAGCCAGACATTCTTAAGAAAAGAAGGAATTAATTCAAAAAGTTTTTTTTTTGTTATGTTTATTGGCAATCATTGTGTGTGTGTGTTTATGTGTGAGTGTGAGTGAAGGTGGTCTTTGTGATGAACTAGAGTTCTGTCCAGGCCTGCTTTTCAGCCTTTTGCCCAGTCCTGGTGAGATAGTTTTTACCCCCCAAAACCCTGTAATGGATTGATAAGGTTCTAGAAGATGCCTACTGAACTCAGTCCGTTGAGGGCTACAGTGCCTACATAGTCTTCAAGTGCACCTGAACATTATGCCATGCATACATTTTCTCATTTGTACCTGCTTGGGCAAGGTTCTTGAAATGATTCCACAGCCTTGTCTGTTAATTTTAGTTTTGTCATTCCAAATATCTGAAGGATTTTTCAGTTCAATTTAAAATTTTACTTTTGTCATTTCACTTCTCACAAATTATGTATTGAAATAGTCAGGTGAATTACAGTGTCGGTGGGGGGTTTGCTGGGTTAAATTAAGGGGAACACCGGTGGAGATTAGAGAGGTTGTTAGGGAAATCATATGTGTGTCTGACTCGTTACCCCTGAACTGGCTGACTTAGAAGAAGAGCAAAGACTACAAATGGAATTTCTATGACTTCTACCACTTCCAACAAACTTTTACTATAAAAGTTTCCTTTCTTATTAGTCACCTGTCTTCATATGGAAGAAGGGCACATGTGTGTACGTAGCTATACCGGAGCTTCAGGCAAGAAAAACCAACATGAATTAGCCATACTGTATGCTGCTCGGTAGCATAGTGGAAATATCCTACATGTTTAGTATGCTCCTATAATATACAATAATATCTGGCATGCAAACTACTGTACATTATGAATATTTCTTTCATTTTCAATTCCTCCTTGAACTTTGAAATTTATACTTATGATCCTGATTTCCCCAAAACAGCTCTACTTTCACTGCCTCAGGTTTTTTAGATGGGTACTACATGACTTGCTGAGATGCAAAATGTACCTTATAGGTGTCCCTTAAGAATCAGTGGTACATACCTTGTAAAAGAAAACATGAAGAGATGACACAGAGTTGGGCTTCCAGATTGGATAACCAGATAAACCTCCTTTTGGCTGAGAAGGTATCAGAATGCAAATTTGTTGGCACACATTTTAAAATATTTAATTCATGATATAATGCAATTGAGATTCTAGCTATTATTATATATTACAGGAGTATACTATACTGAAGAGTAGCTAAAGAATACCACATGACTGATGGCTGTTCTTTAGGACTGTAGGTGTTTCTGGGTAGCAGCTTCACTGTAGTCTGTGGGGAACTAAGTAAATGCTTAATGCAAGCATCATCCCAAAAAACAACACAGGTTTTCATATAACACATTTTATGTAAAGATGTTAAATGAGTGCAAATAAAAAAAGTAACTTACAGACATAAAATTCAAAAAGTAGGGCACAAGATTGAATGTCAGAAAGCATGGTGGTGCAGTGTTTAGCACTGTTGCCCATCAGAGCCCTGACCTGGCTGTGTTCAGTCTGCATATTCTCCCCCATCTGTCATTTGAGTATTTCACCTTTCATCCTAAAGATATGTATGTTCGAGTCTACATTGTCCAGGTGTGAATAACATGCCCGGCAGCACATGTTATTTGGAAATCCAGTGCATGGGTACTAGTGATAGTAGCTGTCATGTATAGAGTATATCTCATCAACATGCAAAACATCACCACTCTTTGGAGAAATATGAATGCATTGATATATAGATAGATAGATAGATAGATAGATAGATAGATAGATAGATAGATAGATAGATAGATAGATAGATAGATAGATAGATAGATAGATAGATAGATAGATAGATAGATAGATAGATAGATAGATAGCGAAAGACACTACATAAATTAAATCTCTTTAACCCCAAATAATAGCAACATTTATTTATATAGCATGTTTTCATACAAATGATGTAGCTCAAAGTGCTTTACAAGATGAAGAAAGGTTTATAAAAAAAATATAAATATAAAAATAGGATTAGGCAATATTAAGCTAAAGAATAAAGTTAGGTCCGATGGCCAGGAGGATAGAAAAAAACAAAACAAAAAAAAAACTCTAGAGGGCTGGAGAAACAACACAAAATTTTCAGGGGTTCTGAGGCCACGAGACCACCCAGCCCCTACAAGGCATTCTACCTAATATAAATGATCTAAATTAGTCCTCAAGGTTTTCAAGCTTCATGTGGAAGAATTAGATGATGATGGTCATGTGGACATCTGGCCTTCAATCCATCAATGTAGGGACAGCATGGTGCCTTGATCAGGTGGTGGTGGTGCAGATCTCCACCACAGAAAACCAGCAAAAGATAGGCAGAGAAAGTAGTTAGTACGGATTGCAGAGCCATGATAAAAATGATAATTAAATGTATATATGGAATATCAGGGTTACACTATATGAGAAAGCCATGTTAAAATAATGAGTTTAATAATTTAGCAGTTTTTTTAAAAGTGCTTCACCATATTAGCCTGGCGATTTTCTATTGGTAAGCTATTCCATATTTTAGGTGCATAACAGCAGAAGGTCGCCTCACCACTTCTTTTAAGTTTAGCTCTTAGAATTATAAGCAGACACTCATTTAAAGATCTAAGGTTACGATTTGGAGTGTAAGGTGAAAGGCATTCTGAAATATAGGATGGAGCGAGATTATTGAAGGCTTTGTAAACCATAAGCAGTATTTTATGTGAATTTCCCATTGGGATTAATAAAGTATCTATCTATCTATCTATCTATCTATCTATCTATCTATCTATCTATCTATCTATCTATCTATCTATCTATCTATCTATCTATCTATCTATCTATCTATCTATCTATCTATCTATCTATCTATCTATCTATCTATCTATCTATCTATCTATCTATCTATCTATCTAAAGTCAATTCTAAATGGCACAGGTAACCAATGTAGTGACATCAAAACTGGAAAAAGAACAACATATAAATGGCGCTTCATTCTTGTGGTCCATGTACTCCCCTTTCCAAATGGATAAACACGAGGTTGGGGCCACAAAAATGATGGTGACTTCAGTGTACCCCAAATCACCTGCACAGATTTCAATAAGTGCCTTTGGGATGACAGATTCACAGCATGAATTTATTGCTGGAAAAACAAAACTTTGTGATGCTTTTGACTCGGCATACACCAAAAAGCCTACGGCATGTTTCTGGCATCTGGTTTAGTCTGTTTCTTAAAATTGTTTACCAGTACTAGATAGGTGTACCTAATAAGGTAGCCCCAGAGTATACAGTAATCCCTCACTATATCGCGCTTCGCCTTTTGCGGCTTCACTCCATCGCGGATTTTATATGTAAGCATATGTAAATATATATCGCGGATTTTTTGCTGGTTCGCGGATTTCTGCGGACAATAGGTCTTTTAATTTCTGGTACATGCTTCCTCAGTTGGTTTGCCCAGTTGATTTCATACAAGGGACACTATTGGCAGATGGCTGAGAAGCTACCCAACTTACTTTTCTCTCTCTCTCTTGCGCTGACTTTCTCTGATCCTGACGTAGGGGGATTGAGCAGGGGGGCTGTTCGCACACCTAGACGATACGGACGCTCGTCTAAAAATGCTGAAAGATTATCTTCACGTTGCTATCTTTTGTGCAGCTGCTTCCTGAAACGACATGCTGCCCAGTACTTCGCATACTTAAAAGCTCGAAGGGCACGTATTGATTTTTGCTTGAAAAACAAACTCTGTCTCTCTCTATCTCTCTCTCTCTCTCTCTCTTTGTCTGCTCCTGACGGAGGGGGTGTGAGCTGCCGCCTTCAACAGCTTTGTGCCGCGGTGCTTCGCATACTTAAGCCAAACAGCCCTATTGATTTGTTTGTTTTTCTCTATCTCTGTGACTTTATATGCTCCTGACGGGCACTCCTTTGAAGAGGAAGATATGTTTGCATTCTTTTAATTGTGAGACGGAACTGTCATCTCTGTCTTGTCATGGAGCACAGTTTAAACTTTTGAAAAAGAGACAAATGTTTGTTTGCAGTGTTTGAATAATGTTCCTGTCTCTCTACAACCTCCTGTGTTTCTGCGCAAATCTGTGACCCAAGCATGACAATATAAAAATAACCATATAAACATATGGTTTCTACTTCGCGGATTTTCTTATTTCGCGGGTGGCTTTGGAACGCAACCCCCGCGATGGAAGAGGGATTACTGTACTACTGTACATATGCTTTATACCTGAAAGTCAATCTGATAGATTTTCATAACAGTAACATTTTGAAATACATTTTCCAGTTAATATTTTTATTATTTCTACGACACTACAGATGATGAGTATGTTTTTTTTAAACATTGCCTTTAATTAACAGTTTAAAACATGCTTGCTTCATTGTCATTCCTGTTATATTTATTATTCCAGCAGGCAGGACCAGTCTATATCCTATTTTATTACAATCCAATGTTTCTCACTGCAAACACAATTATGATGTGTATGAGGGGGTTTTCAAAGTCAAAGCACAGATAACAGTTTAATTCAAAGTATAATAATCAAATGTAATACCGTTTAGTGGTGCTTTCAGATCCACCATATCGCATATTAAATTAAGTCTACCACCATGTATGCCTTAAAGTAACTGCTAAAAATAACAGTACCTGAACAAACATTTTATTAAGACTAGTATATCTGACCTTTCGCTATAACATAAAATACAGCAAATGATTCCATTCTCTGCTCTACTTTAATAACTCTACAGTACAGAACACATACCTGAAATATGAATTGTTTTGCTAAATCAATAAATAGAGATCAGCTTCTTAATTCATTATGTGTAGATAAAAATAAGATTTGCCTATAATGGATTTAATAGAGATGCTTTGGTGCATATTTATCCAACATTGTCCATCCCTCCATTTTCTAACCCACTTATCCAGATGAATGGTGTGGCACTAGGTACAAAGCAGAAAACATCCCTGTACAGGCTGTTGGTTTACAGCTTTTAAAAACTGTAGCATCAACTATCACAACGGCAGACAACCTCTGAAAGTGCAGAAAAGACATACATTTTGCTAGCTTCATAGAGTACTGCCTGTTATACTGAATAGGTCCTTTATTCAATACTATGGTTGTTAATTCGTGACATTTAAGTAAACAAAAGTGGTTCAATGTAGTAAGTAGGAAAAATATCAAAACAATACCATAATTTATACAAGAAGAAAAAAACGGTTGTTTCTAATCTGCTTCTATTGCCAAGCATGTAACAAAAAGTAAGCAGATTACAAGCAAAATTTTCATGCCCGTGGCACATATTTTTTTCTGTATTCCATTGTTGGCTTGCCAGAGATCTTGAACTTGAGAAAGGTTAGACATCACAGAGGCATGAGCAGTTTGTGAGCATCAGCAGATTTAGCTTGTAATTTCATTGATCTGTGTGGGCTTGCTGTTTGCAAACCAGCTGCTGCACTGTTTCCCCACAGCTACTGATCTGAGTAGCATTGATTTTCTTCTCCCTTTGCATTAACATAGCATTTCTTCTTTAATGGGCAATAAGTGACTGAACTGAAACACAAAAGATTGGGGATAACAGGCCCCCAACCCTTTTAGACTGCATTTCTCTTACAATCAGTAGTTTGAAAATGATAAACTGCTAAAAATAATACAGTTCTAGCATTAAAACCAACACAGTGTACTGTATGTTGTAAATTCTATATCTGCAGATAGTATAAGAGAAAAAAAGAACAAAAAGCAGCCGGTCAAATGCAAACTTGTTTGAGCAGTCACAGACTATACAGCAAGGACTATCATAAACACACACACACACACACACACACACACACACACACACACACACACACACACACACACACACAGACAGACAGACAGACAGACAGACAGACAGACAGACAGACAGACAGACAGACAGACAGACAGACAGACAGACAGATAGATAGATAGATAGATAGATAGATAGATAGATATTTCTTCTTTCAACATTTGACTATATATTTTAATTCCTGAAAAAATAACTATTTGATTCATGAGCTGATAACTACTGGCCACAAAGAATTACATGTCTCACAATAAAATTTATTTTTATTTTCCAAAATATCAATATCAGCATTTTTTTGTTTTATAATAAATTCGTGGGTTTAGTTGCTGGCAGGGTCACTGTCAGTGCGAAGATTCCACATTCTCATGTGGATTTTCATCTGGTACTTTGGTTTCCACCCACATATCTAAAGCATGTGTGATAAGTTAATTGGTATCTTTAAAATGTACTTATGTGAGTGACTGTATGTAATAAAAGAATTCTTCTATCATATTCTATCACATTGAAAAAATACAGTTTATATCTGATTTTGACCCTGATATTCCACTACACAGTAGTGCATTTAGTAACAAAATAACAGAAACCATTAGAACCGTTCTCACACACCTCTACCTTCATGTACACTCAGTGTTGAGCAGGAGATGCATGTCTTAAGAGAAAAATCAGCTATAATATGATTAAAAGGAAACACCATACTAAACAACAACACTGCCCCCTAGGCTTTGCTGCCTCAATAATACATTTGGTTTGCCGTGAAGTTTCCTTGAGACATCAATGGTCTTCAGCTGACTGACAAGCCTCAGTTCCATTCTTAGCTCAGAATAAAAGTGCTCACCCACTCATCCTTATCATATGAATGACAATTCTCAGCTCCTTTGTTGTTTCTCGGCCAAAACTGTCTTGATCCACATTAGGAGAATGAGCCAAACAATGAAACTGTGTACATGGCCTTTCTGCTATCCAAATTAGGATGGATTATGAACTATTCAGGAAAATATCAAACACCCATTGAAATGGTTAAAGTAGTGTGTGGACTAACTAACAAACTAAGCTTTACACTACAGTGCAATATTGGCCTCTAAAAATAAGTCACCTGTAATTAGTTTCAACCAACCATTAGCATAATAACATGTTTTTATAGGAATGGACCATTAAGCCCAACTTAGCTCATCAATTTTTAAATCTTTATTTATCATCTTCTATCACTTGCAAAAAAACTATCAAGTCGAGATTTGAAGGTCACCAAACTACTACTATCTATAAAACTGCTTGGTGACTTAATAACCCTATACCTACTGTACTTTATGTAAAGATGTGCTTTCTGTGATATGTAGAAAATGTATACTTAACTTCCATCTGTGCTCCCACATTCTTATTGAAGAACAAATTAAAATGTAACAGCTGTCATCTACCATTCTGACTTCCATCATAACTTTAAACACTTCTATAATGTTACTTTTTAATCTTGATTTCTTAAAAGGAAAATGTTCATCTTGTCTTTGTAGTCTAGCGTTCATACAGAATGTGTGTGTTCATACTGTGGCGGACTGATGTTCAGCCCGGAGTGTATGATGAAATAGTATCCTGCTTTCCTATGAAACCAAACAGGACAAAGCAGGATTTACAATGAATGGATAGATAATGAGATCTGTCTATGCAGTTTAGTCAGTTTGTTATTTTATTTTGTTTATGTTTCTCTGTAATTTCAGTAATAAAATTACTGTTAAAACAAGTCCTGGCATATTTGGGCTTGCAGTAGGTGGTTTAGTCTGGTTTCTTCTTTGGGAAAGGAAGGAAGCTGCTTAAAACAGCAAGACTCGGTTATTTAAAAAGCACAGCTCTGTGTGAGTTGTCTTTTCTGCTGCATCACAGCCCTAGAGCTCGAAATAAAACACAGGCCAGGGCTTTGCCTGTGCCTGTGAGAGCACAGCAGGGTGTCTGCCTGCCATCAGGGGAGCACTTCACAGCCTGCAGTCCACAACAGCAGAGAAGGCTGAATTCTTCAATGATTGTTTATTGAATTCTTGGTGATTAACCTGCTTGTTCTGCCATTCTTAACTGCGCTGATTGATGCATCTTTAACTATTTGATCACATTTAGAGGTGTAATTTGAACCTATTCAATACCTGCCAAGAAAAAGGTGGGACAAAATTAAATTTAAAAAGCTAACAAAGTCAATATATTTTAGACAGAGAACAAAAGATTAATTTGCAGACCGAAAAAACAAGATATGCAATAGGCAAAGATTAATTTGCTTCTTAAACGCTCAAAAAAAAGGAAAACAAAATAAGACGAGTAAAGTAGTAGCCAAAACAAGATTATACAGTTGCTCAGTACTGAACTTGAATTTTTTAGAAAACTTTAGTTTAATAATAATAAGCAGTTACTCAAGTCCAAGATTATGGAGGCCAGGTAAAAGTGCTACAAGAAGAAGCCTTTGCATGGCCAGTTATTCAAGAATTAGGATGGAGTGGTGGCTCTGAGGCTAGGGATATGCACTGGCAATCGGAAGGTTGCCGGTTCGAATCCTGTAAATGCCAAAAGGGACTCTGCTCTGTTAGGCCCTTAACCTGCAATTGCTGAGCGCTTTGAGTAGTGAGAAAAGCGCTATATAAATGCAAAGAATTATTATTATTATTAATCTGGACAGACTGTACGTCGACAAGGACCTGACACATGCATGGCTTCAAAGTGCATGTGTCAAGGGGGAAACTGAAAGACTTATCACAGTCGCTCAAGACAGGCTGTCATAGATACATCAGTCAACAACAAATGCTGTAATGTGTGGTAAAGCTGAGGAGACAATCAGCCACATAATGTCTGGATGCTGTTCACTGGCCCTGAAGGAATACCTTGAACGTCATAACAAGGCCAGTATGAACCTGCACCTGGCTATATTTCAATAGCTGGGTGTTCCAACAGTGGACAAGTGGTACAAGCATATACCAGACGCGGCCGTTGAAACCGCTGTCATCATGTGGGAAAAGACTATTCCCACAGACTATATAATCATTGCTAATAGGCTGGACATTGTGTCCCATGACAAGAAGAGCAAGTCATGTGTCTTCATCGATGTGACAACAACATCCTGAGAAAGGAGGCAGAGAAGATCATCACATATGAAGACCTAGAGATCAAAGTCAGATGCATGTGGAACACAAGGACAAGAGTGGCTCCAGTAGTCGTAGGCGAACTGGGAACCATCAAGACACCAAGTGCAGCTGGGCAAATTCCCATGTAGAGTCAGTGCGAAAGAGATCCAGAAGATTGCACAATCTTCGATGAGTCCTCAGCTGAATAACAAGCTGAATTTAAAGCCTGAGTGGACCACTGGTAAATGCACTAGCGTACTGTAGAGTACTGACAGGAGGGTATAATAATAATAACAATAGTAATAATAATCATTTATTATTACTATTATTATTATAGCATTTCATTCTTTCTCATACACAAGTTGCAATTATTGCATAGGGTGTAAGGATGGATGTGCACCTATTAAGAATACGTTGCACATTACTATTAATTATATTATACTCTGCATATTCTGTATACAACCTTATCTCGAGTGATTTACAAGATTTGGACAGTGGTTTTGAAATATCTATCACAAATGGATCACAGGCAGTTTACATAACTTGCTCTGGGTCACTCAGTGGATCCAATGTGGATTTGAACTGGCAGCTGTGTAATTTAAAGGCCAATGCCCTAAGCTCCATTAAAAATGAAAAAGAGACAAGGAATTTTAGAAAATTGTGCATCTATAAACCTGCCCATGTCATGCTCTCTGTTCTAGTTCAGAACTACAGTAGAGGCTATTTAGGCTGAAGCTGGCTCTGTGTAAGAAGCAGCTATTAATAAGAAGCCAATGCATCACGGGGTACACATGCTCACACTCCTGGGCAATTTACAGTCACAAATCAAGCTGAATTGCAGCAGGACACTGAATGACATCCACACAAGGACAGGAGGAAAATGACAATTTCACACTGAAGAAAACAGCTCAGAATCAAATAAGGTACCTAAGTATTGAGAGCTGGAGGGACTACTTGCCACACCATTCTGTTTCAAATTTTCTTTTTGTTTTTAGTTATAATCATCTAGAAACTTTAGCTGAGTATTTTATATTTTAATGACAACAGCAAAAAAAGCAATAATGCTTTAAACATACTCTATATTGATGATTCATGTTTAACTTCATTCTTGGTTTCAACAAAAGAGCATCCACCATTTCATATGAACAGTTCTTTCATTTTCTGAGATCATTCATTTTACTTTGTGAAAACCCCATAAAGACAGTTACAAGGTCAAGATTTGAATCCAGGTCTCCAGAGCTGTGAAGCAGCAGTGTTAACACTGAAAATGCTGGTTTCTAAAGATCATTGCTGGTAATTCTGGGTGGTGTGGTGGTTAGCACTGCCATGTACACAGTTTTTACATTACCTCCCTCTGTACGTGTGTTTTTCATGTTTTGTTTTTGCAGGCTAATCCAGTTTTCCTAATGGAGTCAATGATGTGTATGTCTGGTTAATAGATGACTATATTTTCCCAAAGTGAGTGTGGAATAAGCCATTCTTTCCAGGATTTGCTTACACATTTGTGGCCTGTATTAAATGAGTTTGACAATAATTAGATGGATGGGTGTGTACTCATACTGTCTAAGTAACTATAAGCCTGTAAAATGAACACCAATCCTGTGCCCTTCTTGCCAGAATGAAGTACCTACAATTGGAATTATGAATATAGCAATATAATAATCTAAGCAGCATACTTGAACAAAACCTATATACCAAATAGAAATGCCAGAGTGTATTTGCTATGTGTTGAAAAGCTGCCTAAAATCTCATATTCTCTCTGATCTGGCCTTTCATGTGCTTGTTAAGAAGACAGCTCTGTAAATCCAGGGCAATCTTTTGATCTGACATATGTTCCCAGCTAACATTCAGAGAAAAATCAACAACCATACCTTTTGCTGAGCTACAGTATAAAAGGAGCAGGTGAAGGTAAAAGTGACCCTACTCACAAAGTACAAGAATCTGAACGTAGCACAAACACAAAGTCAATTAGTCAAATCAGGATTTTTAAGGTTCTGATTAAAAAAAGAAGTTTTTACTGTAGTCACCAGGTAGTACACAAACTGATAACTGATGTACATAGTAGAATACTACACAGCCAATTTATTATTGATAGAGGACAAAAAGAATGATACTCTGCTGTTAATTGTGGTGAAACTTTTTGATCTTAGTTTTGATTGCTTGAGGTATAAATTTCTGGAACTAGTAATGCTAATGAAATCCCCAACATAGATCATCCCTCTTTGGAAATGATAACCTTGAGTTGATCAGCCAAACTGCCGACAGCAACAAAAAAAACAAAAAGGACTTTAATGTAGCCCAGGAAGCTAACACCACACTTCTGTAACCTATGGAGCAAAACTTGTGATTCCAGAAATTGGTGAATATTGCATATAGGTCAAGAATACAAATAATAATTTTATTGTACTCCATTACAATAAATCTGAACTGAACTGATTGTTTCACTGATTTACAATTTTTTGTCAAATCTAAACTTAAGATTTTTGAATGAGTCAGTGTGACTGGTCACCTGCATGTGGTCACTAAATTTGCATTATGTGCATACGCATACATGATAATATAAAATACAGAGGAAACAACGATAAAAATAAAAAAAAATATAGATTATGTGATATATGTAAACCATGAGAAAACAGAATAAAGTACCACAACCCAATTAAGCATTGTTTTTATTTTACATTGCATGCCGAGTCACTCTTGTTGAGAATAAAGTGGCTATGGCAATAACTGAGGATGGCATGTTTGAGTGAGTAAAAGTAATGAGTAACTTTTAATGCTTTCTTGTTGATAACCTTTTATTTGAGTCAATTATATTTTAAGATAATTCTGTTTTAGGCTTTGATGTCAATACAGAATTGTGATTTGTAGAAACGTTAAATCAGAGTTGAATTATTTAAAATAATTTTCATAGCAATACTGATTAGGGGGCTATGCAGCAATAAAGAAATCTCTTTATATCCCAATATCTGTAACCCATCTTGCCCACTGCTGCAGTTGCTCTCTGTGGAACATGTCCTGTTGTCACTGTGTCACATGGTGCTCTGGTTAAATTTACTCTCCACTGTGATGGAGTCACTTTACCCAATACAACAAGTTTATCAGTCTCCTCCTAGACTAAAACATTCTACTTTACCCTAATCAGAGTAAAAAATTTTCCCAAGAGCCAAAGTCTTGTACACATGATTCTGTCCCATTCTCGCTTGTCTCCCAACTAGAATTGCATTGGACCCTTACTCTTCTTCTTGAGGGTGGTAATCCCCATGGCAGCCCCACACACTTTTTTCAGGCTGAGAATGACTAGGATACATTGGTCATGCAACCTCTGCAGGATTACCAACAAAGCACCACTCCAAAACCTGACTCCAGTAGTGAGTACTAGTTACGCTCAGTCTATACCCCGGTCCACACCTATGGTTAAATCTCTGATTAATGACAAGACAAATGACATTGTGAGTACATGTGGCCAAAATGAGATTTCTATGTGTAGTTACTGGGCTCCCCGTCCAAAATATGGTTACAAGATTGGAGACATGAAAGGACCTCAGAGTAGAACTCAGCTTCTCCTGATTGAGCAGAAACACTTCAGGTGGATTCACCAGATCCTTGCACCTCCTACAGAATGTGTACCAAGCATGGCTCTCTGTCGAAGACTCAAGGACAGAGTTTCAAGTTACATTTCATAATGTATACATTCCGACTAGCCTAGGTGTATCTGAGAAATTCTGCTGAAAAGCTTTAAAATATTGCTTAGACTATGTCACCATTGCAACCCTGACTATCTATCTAAAAGTGTTTTTTTAAATTGGGTTTGGATAGCAAAAGCTTGTCCTTCAGCTCTGGTTAAAATTCAATAAAATACTGTGTAGGACATTATGGTTCATCACTGAGTACACTCACATTCACCACCTATTCTATTATTGGCTTGCTGAATTCACTCACTCCAATCCAATAGGAATATTGTATTTTATCAAAAGGGACTTAAAGCAGTGTACCACATTGGCACTTGTATTTGATGGGGTTTATAAGTTTTACGATCATTACGGTCACATGTACGGGGTAAAGTAAAAGCCAAATGCAAAAAATATCTCATCACAACCATCATAAACATTCTTTATTAAAAGAAAATACAAATTGGGCTGTTAAAAAACTATTGAAAAAACATTCAATGCATGGAACTTCACAAAATTTTCTTAAATTAGATATTTTTTGTATTTCTGGTTCTGTCTGCTGAGGCAATAGAAACACTATACCGGTAAAATTACTAATTACTAACTTAAAATTATTTATTAAGCTATCAATCTTTTTAAAAATGTTTGCTTATAAAACAATCAGTTTTTAACCAATAGTGCATTTCTATCATTCAATGCAGTATTTTATGGAAATAATTGTTATTACTTAAACTGTTTAAAGGCAATTTTTAAAAGGCAGATACTCATATATTTTAATGATTTCACAGAATTTAAATAAATCACTGAAGGTCAAAGAATGAGCTACATAAGTCAAAAATTTTATTCGAATAAAGTTTTCTTCTTCACTTTAATAATCTTCCCTCACTTTACAACAAATGTTTTATTATGAAAGTAAACACTGGTGGGAGGTATTTTGTTTTTGTCCTTACATATGCCAAAAATCAGTTATTATTGTTGGTTTCCTTTAACTGTATTTCTTTTTTATTTTAAAAATTTGACCACAAAAATAAATAAATAAAGTAACATTCTGCCTATATTTCATTTGAACACTCTAAAGTTTGCTTCTTCACTTTAATAATCTTCATTCACTTTACAACAAATCTTTTATTATGAAAGTAACATTTAGGATGGGTGGGCGCTGTTGGTGGATGTTTTGTTTTTGTTCTTACATTCCCCAAAAATCATTTATTTTTGTTAGTTTCCTTTAACTGTACTCCTTTTTTCATTTTTTCAATAAAATGTTGACCACAAAAATTAAATAAATTAAAGTAACATTCTGCCTATAAGACACCATCACAGGGCTTCTCATAAACTAAGAACAGTGCTTTTTGTGGCCCTGTAATTAAAAAACAACTTTTGACTTATTATAGATGGATGATAAAATGATTAATTGTCCAGACTAATCTAGGACATCAAATGTGTTAATGAGATATATACTGATTTAAGTGGGATGGCAGTATGGAAGGGCATTAGAGTAGAACACTACACCTTCTGATTTAGAAGAAACATTTTAGGTGGATTGGCCAAATGTGTGCAGTGCAATGCCATCCTAGTACCACAAAGAGTGCACTAAGTACTGTTCAAAGGGACTGACCCAGCACATATTTATGAGGCTATACATCTTGACTATTCTTGGAGTGTGTGAAAAATGTCAAGATTTTGGAAATAGTCCCCAGTAGTGCAACATAAAAACACTACAGTATAAAATGTGGCATAATGCAGGAGAAAAATGTTAATCAAATTTTAATGTCAATACATATGAGTCTAAACACTGCCTGTATCTTTCTCAGTCCCAAATTCTCATGTTGCGAAATAGTTCCTCTCACAGTAATACAGAAAGCTGTCAAGCTTGTGTAGCAGGGATCAGGGAGCTGACTGAATTCTGCTACTGATTTAAGTCTGCTGCCAGAATTTAAATCTCTAGTATAACAGATAGAGTGTTGATGCCCTAAGGCACCGTGCCCAAGTGCACCTTCATCTGCTCTTGCAAGATTTCAAGAGGATTTTTAGTGCTCCCTCATGGGATAAAGGCAGGTTTCTTAAGCCAGATTGTAATCTTATTTGGTGCCCTTGGACCACATACAATGAAAATTACACAAGTACAGTCTAAAAATTTGGTCTACAGAACATAGTGAACATTGATTTAAAATAACACTAAAAAATTGTTCCGCTTTTCTTCCTGTTTGACCTAAGATATGCCTTAGAATAGGTTTAGCAAGTATAGAGACATGTTTGATTTATTTGAGTACATTCTCACAAATTAATACATTGGCATACTGAATTAGGAGTTTTGGAAATCTGCTTCTCAGTTTCTAAATAGCTGTAACAACTACAACAATACTTCTTCCAAAAACAGTATCATATTTGGCAACAACAGTAGTAAGAAGTGTCAAAAACAATTTAATACAACACACAGAATTAACAGAAGGCTTGAACTTGCTGAAAGTATTGGAATACCAGGTAATACTATACATTGAAAAGAAATATAAAATTTAAATTTAAATAAAAATATCCTGCATTGTATTTGTCAGAAAAGACTTTGCTCAGTTAATGTGAATCTCAATTATGTTTAAAGGGGATTTCAGGCACCGCCTTGTTGGAAGAAGACTCCAGTGCAGTGGCTTTCAAGTATCATGGGCTGGGACTGGACACCACTACTCTAGATTGAGAGATACTTGGTGACTTGTTTCATGAATCTATATTTATCTTTGTATGATATCATTTGTAATATATGTGCAGATTTTACCCTTAGCCAATGTCCAATTGTGTGCCATCCTCTTCTTAAAGAACTAATTATAACTTAATAGATGACAGCCACTCATATTCCTTCCTTCATAAATTTACATTGGGTGTCTCTTCTAAAAGATTACATATGTATTGTAATATATATACTGTACTTCAGACATTCACTATTCTCAGTTTTCTGGTTTTCTTGGTGGCATTTTGCACCACCACCGTCTGATCAAAGTACTCCACAGTACTCAATTTTGTCTGTTACTTGCTTATCTGTATTATGTGTGTACTGATTTTTTCATGTTATTTTTTGTATTTTATTTATTTATTCATTGATGTACTTATTTATAATTTATTATTTTTCTTGTTACTTGCATTTTTTTCTTAACATCTTGCAAAGCTCTATGATTTCCATGTTATGAAAAAGTGTTATAGAAATAAATATTGCTGTTACACACTTCCATCATGTCACAGATTAAACTAAAAACATTCAGCTCCTTTAATGCAGCTCTTAAAAAAAGTGCAGTCAATCTCCTCTGTTCTTTTTCTACCATTGTTATCACCTTGAAACACGGAGTCCAGATTGGGCCTTACCATTGTGCTATACAGTTTAACCATAATGTCACTTTACTTGTGCTAACATTCTCTTAGCCTTTTGAATCACTTGTATTCAGTGTTTTAATAAGGACAATGACAAGTTTACTTGGACATCCAGGTTTTCCCAAATCTTCTGTTGGGCAATTACAATTTTCCTTCATTTCAAATATGCATCTAAATTCAACTTAATTTGCCAGCAAGTCTGTGTGGGTGTTTCAGTAGAGATTGTGCTGACTAAAAGGGCATATTAGAACCCAGCTTACTTATCACTGAAAAAAGTATAACATTTATGTTGTTAATTCAACGTAAATTTTCTCTTTCAAGCAATTTAGGATTAGTCATTTAGTGTTGTAGCTTGAAATATTAGGTTTCAGATCTCAATCAAAATAAAAAAATTTCTTTGTACCAAAGTAAGTTATGGTGGAGGGAATAAATATAAAAATCCTATTTCAGTTAACCTAATATTTTAGGTTGTTCGTGTGCTGTGTGCGAGGGGCCGTTTGTATTTTCTTCTGGTCGAACTTTCCAACGTGCTGGCTTTCCAACTACCAAAAAAGAAGAACACTTTAATGAGTGGAGTGGACGTGGCTATGGTCTGGTCAGTTTCAGCAGCAGACTTTTATAACAGACTTTTGATTTCTGGTAAGTAACCCTGTTTCTCAACTGTTAATTTTATGTATATGAACTCGTTATAAAACATACTTTCAAGAAAGCTGTAGAAATATTTAATATTTTTTTTTGTATATTTAAATTTTACACTGCAAAATGCTTGTGTACTTGCAGTAGATTTTTAAATAAATATAAAAAGTACAGTATTGGAATGTGTTATGTTCATAATATTTCTAATAGCATAAAAACAGGTCACGGCCAATAAAGCATTTTAAATTGTAACAACTTAAAAAATAGATTTACTTCAGTATAAAATAAGTGAATTGCACCCAATCACTCAAAATGATTTGCCTCAACTTAAAAATTGTGGGTTCAATAAGATAAAAAGAATTATATTGGTTCAGATTGAAAATATTAAGTGTGAATCATTACCTTAATTATTTTAAGTTGAATGGAGGTTACACTTTTTTCAGTGTAGAATCATCTATTACTTTTTAGTTACTCTTTTGTAACATCTCTTTGAAATGGCAAGTTTTGTAAATATTTTTTCTCATTTCTAAGGCAATCTGCACACTTTTCCCTGAATCTCTATATCTTGTAGTTTGACGACTAGCATCCCATGAGAAACTTTACTGAAACATTTTTGAAAGGTATATAATATTGTATTGTCTTATGATCCCGTGTTGACTCTTTGCTACCACACACGTACCAGATAGCTAGATTTTGATCTTTTTTTTTTTATTAACTGCTTTCATTGATTTGCCTTTGATAAACATTAAATTAACTGGTCTATAATTATCAGACTCAGCCCAATGATTGCTTTTTTACTAAAGGGGTAACTATTGTTAAGCTTAGGGTAGGGGATAATAGCATTACTGCTATGGCATCGGCTCTCTGCACTCCTTATTAACAATTAAGTTATTCTAGTTCTTGAACAATTATCTGCAATATCCTAATTAATTAAAATTAACTAAATAAAACAAAATAAAACCCTGTTAATCCTTTAATTAAATTAATCATATTCTCTATCTATCTTTCATTCAGTCCATTTGGATGATACGTTCCCAATGAGTTTATCCAATAATTCTCTTTTTTTTACCATATTCTTTTGGACCAATCTGTGTTTTGTTCCAAACCAAACATAGTTGATGAGTATAATTGGAGAAGTGCTGATAAAGAACCGTTTGCTTTGTTTGATTTTCTATAAACAGCAAATGTTGTACAAACCTGTCCCTCAATTAATTTTTAGTTTCCCCAATTTAAATTTTCTCACAGCTTCTACACTGGATTGCGTAAATGCAGTTTTTTGAGTGCAATTGAAAAGTTTGAAAAATTGGAATTTCTATTTTAGTTATTTTATTTTGGATTATTTTTTTATTTAGAAATTGAACCACCCAAGCTGTTTTATTTGTTTTTTTCTTGTTGGTGCATGAGTCATGCACCAACAAGTCCTTCAAATTTGAATTTTTCCTGAGAGCTATGATTGACAATCTCTGAAATTTTGTCGTAGAATTCTGACTGTATTTTGAGCTAAATACGAAAATGTAAAAACTGGATTTCAAGAACTTCCTCACATCAGAACATTAAAAACTGGGATATAATTGCCGTTATTTTTCAGCAGTCTAGTTGTGTTTTTCCCTTTTAAATCATAACCGCATTTATGTTTTTCACTGTAAACACCTCATCATTTAGAGTTTTGTAGTGTTTCTTCTGGCCACTGTTAATAATAATATTCAGTGTTATATACTTCATCACTTCTTTTACTGTTTCCTTCCCACTAAAACACATTCTTGAGGATATTTTTTGTATTATTAGCTATATTCTTCTCTAAATGTCATTTTGATGTTTTTTTGTTCATTAATTCTATTCTGATTGTAATATTGGTAGATTTAAACAGCACCAATAAAAGAATAAAACATCAAAACATCTAGGTGGATGGATTAAAACCAAATGTCACATAAACAGCAGTGTAAAATAGAAAGGGGGAAGATTGGGATTGGAATATTAAGAGTAGGTGTGTAGACTATCTTTGAGTGAGTGAGAGGGCAAAGGTGACTGAGTACATAACAAAAACTGCATGGCACATCTATGGGAAACTGGAAAGGCTGACATCAGGAGGTTTCATTGTATCTTAAAGACTTACATATTTCCATATTTTCAGATTCTCCTGCTAAATGAATCTGTGCTTCCCAAAGGGTGTATTTTATTATAAAATAAAAGAATGATGTCTTATAGGTACCAGATACAGTGCTCACTAAACTATATTTATCAAAATATCCATCATTCATATGTACTTCATTGTGCCTTCACAGATTGTCATTAAATTCTGTTATGTTATCTATAGTACATATATGTCATTAAGTTCTGTTATGTTATCTATAGTACATATACAGTGCCATAATGAGTTCCCACATGGGAGTAGTGACTATTGTTAGCATTAAAATTATAAGGGTTGCTAAAAGTCCAAGAACACTGAAATTGACCTGACACCCTCTTGAACTTTAAAAACAAAAATAGGGTTGGAGAGTCTTGAAAATTTGAATAAAAAGTACCATGTATTGTTTTCTTGTGACCAGTGCTGTCAGACTGGGCTCTGGCCTCTGTAGCCCCTCACTATATTAAATCAGCTCAATGATGGATGGATCTTGCTGTGTAGTTTTGCTGTGGAACGATTTCAAAAAAGATCTCAGCGTCACTAGACTGATTTGTAGACTCAAGGATTCTTCTCAATTAAATTGGCCCTTACCCTTGCAGCTGACCCAAGCTTGTGCTGCATGACTCAAATTAAATTTCTGCAGGTTGTAAGCTTTGTACTTTGAAACACAATGCTCTGTACCAGAAGTTGCAAAAATGTAATACAGGTTGCTAACGTAACAGTCTCGGTGGCCATTTTAAAACATGTTTATTAAAATGTGTAGCATTCAAGGAGTTTCAGATATGATGAAAGCATTGTCCAAACATTACACACCATAACTGACACAATTAAAAACAGAAGACAAAAGGTTTTGCATATAGGGGCATTTTTGCCTTGACTGTTTTGAAACTTGAGTAACATGGTAGTTCAGTTAGTAGTGCTGCTGCTTCACTGATGTGTGGGTTTTTTCTACGGGTACTCCAGTGTTTCCTTTCTTTCCCAGAGACGCACAGGTTAGATTAATTGGTTACTCTAAAATGGCCCAAGTGAGAGTGTGGGCCCTGCAATGGACTAGCACCCTCTCCTGGGTTGTTTACTGTCTTGTGAACAATATTGTCGGTATAAGTTCTAGTTCCCTGTTACCCTAAACAGAAATAAAACAAGTTTCAGAATGTTACTTTATGAGACTGCATGAACTACAGAGCCATCTCCTTACATATAAGAAAAGAGAGACAGACTTGAGCAACATTATCCATCAATAAACTGAATGTGTTAATTATATTAGAAAAGTTGTAATATTACAAGGCAGAAAGTGGCGATTTAATGAAAATGGTAAACATTTGAAATTAAAGAATCAGTATCTCCCAGGCATAACCGTGATTGGAGCCTAACATCTTTCTAATATATTCCAAATCTTGGTGGTACATACTCCATTTACAGCTGCTCATGAATATTTTCAGGAAAACTGTCCCAATATGAGACCGAAGTTTATTAAAAGATAAGATCAAATGACATTCACTCTAAAAAATAAGTCTGGGACAATACCACTCATTAATATTCATCCATCCATCTCCCAGAGCCAGACATAAAACAACAACCATGAGTGAATTTGGTGAAGTGAACGTTACTCCCTAATTAGATATGGTAAACATGCCATACCTAAATATGATGCAGTGTGTTAACATGTCTATATATAAAGACAATAAATACTAAATACTATTTGCTGCTGTATTACCTTGTAGTGATGCAATAGTCAAAATGATAGCAAGTTATATAAATTAATTGTTAAGCTACAGGTACTGATCTCTTGAATTGATAACAATTTTACCTTTGCATTTTCTCTCAGTATTAATTCCTTTGATCAGTCTCTTTTACTCTCTCTGTCTTTCCATAGTTATTTTACATATTTGTCTAACACATGAGTAGAAATAGAATACTGCATCCTCAAAAGTTTAAAGTGCATGGACTGGAGGAAACCAATGACAGTTTTTTAGAAGGAAACGCTGGGGATGGAACCTTTTCAATGGCTGATTTCTCTGCTATTCACTACAAACCATTTAGCAAGTTGTCCCCAGACATGCGTTCTCCTTCGAGAATCACATTTGACCTCGCAAGACTAGACAAGAGCCAATAATTTCATTGACCATCTATTATTTCTTTCAAATTATGAGGAGGCCAATTCTGGTTTAGATATTCCAGACCTGGAACCTTGCAGAAAGGTGGATTGGATAAATCGTCAACTGAAACATCAATTGACTCTCATCAGTAAACAATGGTGTCTTTAGTTTGTTAACCCTCAATTGAGATATCTCCTGCAACCATAATAGATCATTCATTCGTTTATTAAATTGTTTCTTTTTTCAAGTTATTTCAGGTTTTGTGTACGCATTCACCATATATTTTCTGTCCCTATTTAAATCTACAACTCTACACAGACTCTACAAATCTGCAGAAAGTTTCTTTCATGTAACCCATTGTAGCTACACTTCTGTCTTGATGTGAAGATTACTGATTTTAAATTTGTAGACACAGCCCTGCTAGATTAAAAAAAGCTGAAATCAAAAAAATTACTGGGACCAGCTAATATTAATCCAAGAGTAATTAAACGGGTTAGTAAGTGCTTATACAACGTATTTTTTAAAAATCACTGTACACTGGGAAAATTCCTACACTTTGGAAGCTAGGAAATCTTGTATCATTTTATTAAAAGTGATTCAGCCAATCCAAGGAATTATAGCCCAGTACGATTAACATGTATTACAGTTAAATTAACAGATGAATTTTTTAAGGAAACGATCAAGAAACATGTCAAGAAGTCAGTATAGGTGTAGATGGGGGAAGATTATGTTTCAGTAATATGCTGGAATTCTCTGAGAACGTAACAAAAGGTTACAAATTAGAGAGGTGCATATGGTGTTATTTAATCTAGATTTTCAGAAGGCATCTAATAAAGTTCTACATGCGATCACCCTAAAAGAACTGAGAGTTCAATGTGCACTGCAAAATTGACTTAAAGAAGAACAGAGATAGGGTGCAAGTAATTTCTTCCAAATTAGGTGATTTTAAAATGATGTCCCTCTGGAATCAGTGCTGGGCCACTTCTCTTTTTAATAAGCATTAATTAATTGATCTGAATATAAATAAAAAGGTAGTTTAGTCTGCAGAAAATTCCAAACTCAATGGCATGGTAGATAATTTAGTATCAGTCAAATCATTACAGAAGGACTGGGACAGAATTCAGACATTGGGAAATTTGTGGCAGATAATATAAAATATTTCACATAGAGAGGAGAAATTTTAGATATCAGTAAGAAATATGAGGTATTAAACTTCAAAGTACACTTTATGAGAAGGATGTAATGGACTTGTTACTGTCTACATTCAGAAAGTATTATTATATTATTAAAATCATTTAAGAAAACTAATAGGACACTTGCTTATATAGCACAATATGTAGAATATAAATCAAAAGAGGTTGTGCTTAAGTTATATAATGCACTAGTGAACCCCATACAAATTACTGTGCACAGTTTTGGTCTTCACATTACATAAAAAGACATAATAGCACAACAGAAAGTCCAGGCTGATTCTAAGAGTGCGAGGTATGAGCTATGAAAAAAGATTGACAAAGATGAACCTCACCAGTTTAAACAAAGAGATTAAGAGGCAACATAATGAATTGTTCAAAATTATACAGGGAATTAGTATGGTGGATCTAAACTGATCTATTAAAATAAAATCTTCAACAAGAACATTGAAACACAGATGAAAACTGGTTAAGGGTAAATTTTACAAAAATGTTACAAAGATTTTCCTCATACAGAGAACTATAGACAGAATACGTATTGTGGTAGACAGTGGGATTTTCAAAACCCGAATCAATGTTATTTTGATGAAATTAGATTCATAAGATTGACATTCTTTATTAGGGTGAATGACAAATCACCAAATATGTTCTGATATTCTTGTTATCTATGCTGGTATTTTGGACAGTTAAAAAAGGATTAGACTGGTTTGATAGATAGATAGATAGATAGATAGATAGATAGATAGATAGATAGATAGATAGATAGATAGATAGATAGATAGATAGATAGATAGATAGATAGATAGATAGATAGATAGATAGATAGATAGATAGATAGATAGATAGATAGATAGATAGATATGAAATTGCAGCTTAACAACAACTGACTCACAAGATCTACAAAAAACAGTAAAAAGAAAAAATATATAAACAATCTATTTACATTTCACATTTTACAAATACAACAGGTAAACAATAACAATAAATTACAGATAGTAAAAAGACATTTGATGGTGCACACTGGAGGCAGAATTAGCTATGTTTTGAAAGATTCCAGTTCATCTGGGTGTTTGCAAAGACTGTGAGTTATTGTTCGTAGTAGCAAGACGTTTGGCCAATGTCTTTCTCTCTGTCTTTACCATGTTGCACACATGCCAAAGAACCAAAGCCTCTTCAGGAAGTTCATACACTTCTGATCCTTTCACATATGATTTTAGTGTTTACAACTCCATCAAAGTAAAATATCTGGAATACTTCAACTTATTTTACCTGGTTGAAAACCATAAACAGAGTAGCATTGCTCTACATAAAGTCTACCACCTCCTTGGTTTCACTAATTTTGAGCTGCAGACGTTTCAACATGCACCACTTGAAAAAATAATCCAGGGCTAGCCACCACTTATATACGCCTGTGATTGTAAAGCAATTTGGGAACATCTGCAGCTAGAATGTCTCAGAATTTTATTAGAATTTAGACATTTATATGTTAAACAGAAGACAGCTAAGTCAGTTCTTTGCTGCTAAATACACAAATGTGATGGATGGCTAGGTGGATAGATAAATCAATGGATGTGTGCCCATACCATTGTATTTACTTACACATACAGAACATCTGTCATTAAATGGTTACAATTAAATGGTTATTTGTGAGAGGTACATTTATTAGGACTTTGATTGATTTCAATTTTCACATTTAAATAAAATATGATGAGGCCAGAAAATCATACAATGTCCTAATATGAAGATGTTCTCAGATCACACAACACGGATATCTCTATGTCAGCAAAAACCAAACACATAAATTCAGGCTAGAACTGGAATATTTATATAATGTTGCTAAATTCAACAAGATTTTCATAGAATTGCAAAAGCATCTCCCAGTTCTTTGTCTTTGTAAGTGCTTGCTGAGTCAGGGCAGTCAAAAACACAACCCTGGGCTAACTGGGTTAATTGGGAATAAGCGTGTTAAGTTTTAATACCGGTGTATCGTTGAAGATTAATGTTTCAAAAAGAACTGTATATCACATGAATATAGGAGAGAGAACATCAGGTGCTTAGGTAAACCAAAGCATTAGTATTTGTTATGTTTGAATAAAAATCAAAAACATTCATCCATCCTTTTATCCAACTATTTTCTGAACCTAATTTTCTTTGATATACTTACGTGACTTCCTGGCATACTCATCCTAAAAACAGGACTCCAAGAGATAGTACTTATGAGAAAAAGCATATTCGTCTAATCTCAAAAATGACTCGGAGTGAAAGAACGACAAGCTGATCAAAATTAGCAATCCAAAGAGTAAACAGCCATGATGCCAAAACACATTGATTCAGCTTATGATTGTATGCATATGCACTGTTCTTTAACTTTTAACTGTGTGATGTTTGGGCTCTTTAAGGTAAAAATAAAAGAAAATGACAGCACTTGCATATTTTCGTTGTTTAACCACCTGTGCTGATTTATACTTATCTTGCGAATGCTATTGTGAATCTTACTATTATTTTTTTAATCAATTTTATGTGTTGTTTTGAGTTTATAATTGTTTTTTTATGTTTGTGACAGAGCTGCCATTCTGGTGAGGACATATTTCATTTCAGATGCCATCTTTGTTGTGGCTTGATTGACTGTTTTTGGTCATGTGACCCAGACCTTGTGTTGTGTGACATCATCACTGTCAGTACATATAAAAATAGTGGCACACCCTCTAGTTTTTTTAGTTTTGGGATATTTCAGAATGTGTGCACTCGAGTTGTGATTTGTTAGAGATTTATTGTTGGCTAGTTTAGTTGGACTTTGATTCTTTATCCCCAAAAATTCTTAGTTGGCTAATCTTGTTAACTTTACTGTTTTTGATTTCTGCTCGTCCTTGACCTTGAGCTTGTTTCTCCCTCTGTTTAACCCTTATAATCTCTTGGTCACCTTATTTACAATGGTCTTGACTGAGACTCTATCTGTTCCTAACAATACAATACCTATCATACAATAGCATTCTGTTACGCCATTTTTTTCATCAATAAGATAGAACAATGTCTCCTTGCTTAATAGTTGTCAGGGAAGGACAAAGTGACATCACTGGGTCAAAGGTATTTTATAAATGTTACTGTTTTCTGAGACTGCAAATACAATTTAAAAAGACTTGACATTCTGATTTTTCTTTACTTGTTTTTCTGGTTAACGATTTTCTGCATGTGTTTTACTGACTAAAAATTTTGGTTAGGCGTTTTGAGGTTAGACATCACTGTTTGTTGACAATTTGTTTTTAGACGTAGCTTAGCTTGGCTTTTTGACTACATTTTATGTCATGATGTTTCATTTGAAAAACATGAATTATCCAATCAACAAAGAGGAAAAATCCCAATACAAAAGATACTCCAAAAAATAGGGAAAACCCCAAAATAAGAGAGTTAAGAAGGAAGAAATTCTGAAAAACACAATTTATAATTAAATAACCATAACCATTACCTTATTTAAAACAAAAATTATAGAAAACCTTAGAGAATAATGTGATACCTCATGCAATTGCAATTTCCTTTAAGTCAAGGTACACCAACACACGACCACATAACAATAGACTACTGTCATGTCTGATCCATTGCAGTATCAGCCTTCACCAAATGTAATCTGGTGGGCTGATTTTATCAAATACTTCATTAAAAAAACCAACAAGTTAGCAGCTTTCTGACAAAAATGATCTTTTTGTCTTTTCCCAACTTGGTCTTCATATAGGCTTCTTAAAACTTCATCCAGGACCTAACCGCTATTCTGTCTCAACATAGTCTGTCTCTCAGTCTGGTCACTCAGGCCATAGTCCAAGCTACTGTATGTGCAAAGGTGTCTTTGCATAGGACATCAAAAGAGAGGAAAAGACAAAGTGTAAGAAACCCTATGCCCAAGTCTAGCGATCATATTGGGGTTTGGGCATGGCCTTAAATCTGAAGCTCAGGTGGCAGTCCCATAAGCAGCACACCTGCCATATTAGGAGGTACCTCCACGTTTGGATCAATAAACAGAATAAACAGAAGAAGGGAACAGGCAAAATAAAATAATTAAGAAATAAAAGATTGACTACTATTTGAAAGTAATTAAGACAAACAATTTCAACAGCAAAAAACAATTTACAAAGAAAAACAATTAGATGACAACAAACAAAACTAAACCCAGGAACAGACCCCAAGTAGAATCATGTTTACATTTCTGGATTTAATTGATGCCAACATTTTGGATATGTGGTTATTGTTCTCCTGCATGTTTGCTTGGCACATAGTATATGTGTAATGTTCTCTGTGGCATCATTGTGACCATGTTATCTAAGATAGTACTAACATCAAGATACGCTCAAACTTTGTTGTGAAATAATGAGATTCGGTGAAAAAAGTCTTTTCTGTGCAATTTTTGGTTAGATTCTGGTTAGAGTTTTGTAGTTTTGCTTATAACTTTAAATTTTATGATCTGTTTGAATTATGATACACCATCTCTTAACTTTAATTGTTACTGCAATATGCCTAAAATATCTGCCATTTGACAGTAAAATTTGCATGCATCTGAACTTTCATTGTAGCTCCCGATGGTCAGAAGAAACACCAAACTCTAGCAGTGACTCCATTTACCACAAACCTACGCATAAATAAAAACATACTCAGGAAAATATTAAGCATAGAGCTTAATTCTCAAAAGTCATTGCATTACAATAAAAACAACATTTATTTCTATAGCACATTTTTATACACAAAGAGTAGCTCAAAGTGCTTTACAAAATGTCAAAGAAAATAGTTAAAAGAAAAGAAAAACAAGTAAAATTAGGCAAGAATAATAATGAATAAGTAACAAAAATAAATAAATCAAAACGGTCTCACATAACATAGATATATAATTAGTAGAAAAGCAGTGTCTTACTATTCTATTTCTCTAAAGATGAGTACAAAGATAAGGTCAGATGAGCGGGAGGAGAAAAAAAAACAAAAAAACTCCAAAAGTCTGCAGTTATTCCAAGGCCAAAATACCACCCAGTCCAACTGAGCTTCCTGCTTAACATAAATATCCTCCTCATCGTTTCCAGACTTGTTCCCATAGGATTTGCCGCAGTAGGTCTCGTGGACAGCTGGAGCACCCACCTTCATTCGAGCATCACAGGTGGCTGTACAGTGCCTTAAGCAGGTACTGGTGGTGCAAGACAACACCACACTTTTTGTCCTGTGTTCCCATTAATTAAAAATGTGAGTGCATGTAGTAGTTTAAGGGAAAAAAGTTGATTCTTAAAAACATTGTATGGAGTAAAAGTTCAGAGGACGGGATGTCAATTGCAAGGACTACCTTCAGATGCTATAGCTCATTAACATTTGTAAAAACAAAATGCAGGGATTATGCTGAACAAAAAGCTTTGGTGTGAAATTAAGCAAGAAAGCAGGCCTCTAGATATAGTCAAACATGCAACACATATGAATACTTCAAAGAGACTCAAATTAAAATATATCTGAATTTCATAAAATATTCTCATTTATAGGACAATGCAAAATCATGAGAAATTAGATAATTATTGTTTTTGAGTTGATGCTGCTTAAACGATCTGATCAAATTAAACGCTCATTTAAAGGAGAGCTTAGCCAAAAGATGTCCCTATTGGAATCCACTAAGATTTGAGCACATATAAATCAAATATTTGCTTGTATTGTCTAATTGAACAAACTACGTCTATTCTAAATATTTCATGAGATAACATTACCTTAGAATTTTATTACAAAAATGTGCAAAACACATAACATGTACTCCCACTAATGAAGTTGTATTGCCCCCTATAGATCCAAAAAATCTCATCAACAGTGCAGTTTTCCATTATGCCTCTTATTTTCCTAGGTTATTAAAAATACTTTCCTTGCAATGCTGGAAACAGGTTCTATGCTACATGTCTTATTTTTTTCTAAATAGCCCACTGTACTTTAACTGAGTTAATGCCAATTTTCAGAGGTTTTTATTATTGTTCAAATAAATATACAGAAACTTAAACTATTACACTGCTGGGCCATTCTTCACCTGTCACTTACAGTGTAATTCATTTAAACTACATGGGCTCCCATTAAAAACTACCCAGTGTATGCATGGGTTTACTGATCATGGAGTGGCAAGGGTGATCATGAACGTTGATCACATTTAGACCCTGATAAAACGAGAAGCCGCAGATAACATTAAATGGAGTGGCATTCATTAGAAGAACTTACACCTCCCAAATGCCTAGCTTTATTAGAAAAGCTTTGGTGAACCAGAAAGAAGCTGAAAATGTTTCTGCCCACCCATAATTGGTGATATGGGAGAAGTACTATACTCGCTCAAAGGGAGATGGTGCCAGAGAGGAAAAGAAGACTTGGCCCTTTAATAACTAACAGGGATTAGAAATGTAGGGAGACATGAGGTCTGCCAGAAGGAGCACTGGAAGAAAGGAGAGAAGACTTTCTGGGGAGCACTGTTGACCCCAGAAGCAATTCTGAAGATTGCTGCAGAAGTGCTTCCAACCCTTTACCCACTTAGCCTTTGAGCTCGGAGTCCGGAAGGTGAGATAGTGGCAAAGTCTCATCCTAGCAAGGAGGTAGTGTGGCCACTTGTGCAGAGACATTAATGAGGAGACAGCATTGTGTCAAGGCCAGCACCAGGCAAAAATCTGTAGGAGTGCATCTAAAAGGTTGAGGGGTCATTTATTTTTTGGTGGAAATATTTCATTTTTAATAAACAGGGAAGTAACACTAAATATCAGCTAAACATTGTTTTATAATTAATTGATATTTAATTATCCCTTTATAGTACATAACAATTGCTACGACGGATTTACTGAAACTTTACTGAAAAAAACCAAACCTGCGCATTACATTCACAAAACCGGTGACTGGTGTCCTCAAAACCAAATGCTGCTTTTTGATCACCCAGAAAACCAGCTAATATATAAACACTACTGAGCATTCATTAAACACTACATCGAGACACCGAAAACAATGCCAGTCAAAAGTGTTTATGGCATTAGAGAAAAACGTTCATTGTAGATCTGGTCTTTTGCACCTTGGGTTACAATATTAAAAAAACAACTGCAACAAAAGACCAGAGTATAGAAAAATGTTTAGCAATAATGTTTGTTTACAACTCAAAAACAAAAATACTGCATAAGTGATGTATGATGTTTACAGCATTCTGCACTCCAAAAGTGTTGCTGTAAAAGTCAAAAGACAAAAGAAAAAAATCCAAACATACATTATAGTTGTCACACACGTGTGCATGGGAGGCAGCTAAAGGGCACTGAATGAGGGTAATTCCACGACCAGACCAGGGGGTGGCGGAGTGTACTGATCATTTCTTTCTTTCCATGGCAGACCAATTATAGGAAATTCTGCCTGCTCTCAATTACCTCACTTCCAGTTCCGGTCCTGATGACCTCACTTCCTCTACTCTCCTTTAAAACCTCCACCTTTGCCTCATCAAGTCAGTTCTGTTTTGGACTCGGATCTGTACACATATGTACTCTTTATTCAACACTTTTGCAGCCAGAAAAAATGATACGGGTGGCTGCCCCAAACCTTTTTACGACTCTTTCGTCTCATCTTTGACACAATAAAATGTTATCAAGTCAAAATTATGAAAGACTAGCTGATTACCCATTGGCTTCGCTCACTGAGTGCAAGGGAAAAAAACTAAAATGTAGTATTTATAAAATAAGTTTGTTAATTACCAATGTTATTTTTGAACAAATAAAGAGCATTTACAATAAATAGAAATTATATTAAATATTAAGTATTAAGTAGTAAAACTTTTTGATAAAAATTTGAAGAAGATATAAGAAGCGTATAAATTATTAAACAGTCAAACATTAACATTTAAGAAGTAAAGATACACTGAGTACCACTGCAGTGGTTTCGGGCAAACTACCTGCTTGACAACCTTGCACTATGTGCCAGTGATTTAAGCGAAAAATTATTCTGAGAAATGTGGACGCTGCCTTTCTGTGCTTAACGGGCAGAAGGTCCAAACAATTCCCAAGTCTAATACTTAACATGAACAGGTTGGTACATCATTTTAGATGTAAACCCTCCATTTTCTTAAAAGAATTCATCACAAAAGCAACCTTGAATGTTGCAGGGATTTAGTGACCGGAATTCATCTTAAGGGACAGTAAGTAGCCGTGCACCGCAATTTACCAAGAGAGTCCTGCTTCGATAGTGCCGATTACACTTATTCGCAAAGATTTCCACTGTCCCAGGGCCCGACGGGGCACTTGAAGTGTGAGAAACAGTGCGAGAAGAGAGGACGCTGCCCGAAACTGCAAAGCTGCTGACCAGGCGGAAAAGTCTGACATTCCGCGCCTCCCAGCGTCCACTTTGTTCTTACGACCCCTCACCGCTGAAGGCGGTCTCGTCCTCACATTGTTTACAGCTCGGTACAGTTAAAAAGTAGAAAGATGCAAAGCTGTTTTCTTTATCTCTTTTACTATCAAGGTGTAGCGCGTTCCTCTTAAGTTGAATGAGGAACCCAGAACACACAAAAATCTCCTTCTCCATGCACCCAACCGCCCTTATTACGGAGTCTCACTTGCTTTACCGCTGGCTTCTTCTTTACATTCACCTTTCCAGCTCCTTATTTAAACAGTCTTTTTTCTTTTTTTCAATATCAGTAAAATAACTCTCACACAAATAATAAGTTCCTATATTATAATATGTTCTGTGGTCGTACGTAATTTCCGTTACCCGTGGTCATACGTCATTTCCGTTTCAATCACGAAAAGAATTTTATATATATAGATTATTCATTATGCCACAGCATCATGTCTCTGGGCAGGGTCAAGGCAGAGGACTTTACACAAGTAATGTTCTCCAATACAATTCAGCAGGCGAAGAATCCTCTGGTGTGTTGAATCCAACCTTGACTGGACTCCACATCTATGTCTGCACAGACCAAGTTTATTGCCTGAAGGAGATTTTCCTGGACATCAGGGTTTCTGTCATATACTTTTCAACACCATGCTGAGAAAAATTCTTCTATGGGATTTAGGAACAGCAGGATACAATGGAAAAAAAGATTTACAAAACACTGTTTACAGTATTTTACAAATGCTAAGACACATTTCCTGAAACTTCTCAAACTATAAACACAAATCCAAATCTTTACACCACATTTACAAAACCTCTGACTGGGCTGGCAAAATGAAACAATGCATTGCAAACCATTTTATCTTTTCTCAACACCAAACACTGCTTACAGATTGCACACAAAGCCAATCAATATATAAACACTAGTGAGCATTCATTACACACTAACTCAAAAAAACTGAGTCTAAAGGCTACAGTAAAAAAAAATGTATTATTTAGCAATGATGTTTGTTTACAACTCAAAAAGAAAATATACTGCATAAATAATATATAGTGTTTCTAGTTTTCTTAACTCCAAAAAAAAGTTTTAGAAAAAGCCAAAGGACAAGGAGAAAGAAAATCAGATGAAAGGCTCATTTTAGTAAAATGTTGTCAAACAGGAAAATATTACCAAGCCAAAGTTAAGGAAGAATATTCATTCTGATTCAGCATGTTGTCTGTGGGCTGCATCAGGCTGTTATGTTTCAGCCAGGGTACCAATGCTGAGGTTCAAATGTCTCTTTATGAATGTTTTGATCATTTTTTTAATGTTAACATTGTTGATCACTTATGTTTCTTTATGTCTAAGTATCTTTGTCTATGTGCCATGTGTTTTACTAATGGTCAACCAAAAAGCAAGTTTGCCTGCCCATCACCATCAAGGGACTGTCCTAGGCCCTATAAAGGTTAAGAAAAAACCCACAGTCCCTTGCGATTCATTAACATTGACATTAACATTTAGAGCCATGTTTTTCAATAAGGGAACAACTTTCAGTTGTGTAGCTGCCTTTTCTCCCAAAATTAAGGATGCAATATCTGTAAGCTGCTGGTAATATTTTCTTCCTCAATGTATGAAAATCCATATTCAAGATACTTGGGGGCTGTATTTTCTTAAAGCTGAATTATTTTTCTTTTTCTGAACATGGAGTTAAGAATTTTGAGCTGTCATCTTCAGCTAAATGGACATTCAATGCTGAAGTGCTACCTCCTAAATTTTACAAGAACAACAAAACTCTAACAAATGGTGTTCATACATGCAGAATTCTGCTTTTTAACTACAGAATGCCATTTGATTGCAACATACAGTGTCAAACACAGTAAAAACACATTTATGCTGACAGATGCGTAAAGCGTGCATGCACAATTTTTATGTACATGAAGTTAACCATGCGGTGATTGTTTATCTCCAACATTCTGCCCCATTATTTAATTATTACACATTTTACAATTGTTTTTTCATTCACCACCTGCGAAGTGGCTTGGGGACACTTGCTCTACGCCATTTTCTGAAGTACTTTTGCATTTTGTGCTTTTCACATCTAATAATCTCTCGTAAACCTTCTTTGTTCTAGTTCAATCTCTTATTTTTTCTATACAGATTTTTTTGAGTGTTTTGTTCCAGGCAAATGAGGATTACCCTTATATTAAAAAACAAGATTCTCAAACCAGCTTAATTCTATTGAGAGGTGCAGGGGGTCATTTTACTGTAAATATTTCCCTCATATCTATATATATAATTCACTAAGCCGCCGACAAGTAGCCACCCATGGAAAGCACGCAAGTACCCACCCATGGAAAGCACGCAAGACAGCCACGCCCACCGTATATAATTCACTAAGCCGCCGACAAGTAGCCACCCATGGAAAGCACGCAAGACAGCCACGCCCACCAACTCTAAGACCATTGGATACGACGACAACTCGCAGAGCCACGCCCACCAACTCGGATGCAGCAACTCACAACACCGGGCGTCATTCACGTTCGTCTCTGCTAGACTCCACATGCACCTCTGAGCCACGTTGACTTTTCATTAGTCAACCTCAGTGGAACCTCGGTTCACACAGAGGCAGCGCGAGAGAGAGCCACGCACACACACAGGCAGCGCCAGAGAGACACAGAGGCACACACACAGAGGCACACACACAGGTAGCGCGAGAGAGAGAGCCGCGCACACACACAGGCAGCGCCAGAGAGAGACAGAGGCACATACACAGGCAGTGCGAGAGAGACAGCCACGCACACACACAGGCAGCGCCAGAGAGAGACAGAGGCACACACACAGGCAGCCCGAGAGAGCCGCGCACACACACAGGCAGCGCTAGAGAGACACAGAGGCACACACACAGGCAGCGCGAGAGAGAGAGAGCCGCGCACACACACAGGCAGCGCCAGAGAGAGACGGAGGCACACACACAGGCAGCACGAGAGAGAGCCGCGCACAAACACAGGCAGCGCCAGAGAGAGACAGAGGCACACACACAGGCAGTGCCAGGGAGAGAGCTGCGCACACACACAGGCAGCGCCAGAGAGAGACAGACGCACACACACAGGCAGCCCGAGAGAGAGAGCCGCGCACACACAGAGGCAGCACGAGAGAGAGCGCCGTGCACACACACAGGCAGCGCCAGAGAGAGACAGAGGCACACACACAGGCAGCGCGAGAGAGAGACGCGCACACACACAGGCAGCCCGAGAGAGAGACCCGCACACACACAGGCAGCGCGAGAGAGAGACAGACACACACACACAGGCAGCGCCAGAGAGAGACAGAGGCACACACACAGGCAGTGCCAGGGAGAGAGCTGCGCACACACACAGGCAGCGCCAGAGAGAGACAGACGCACACACACAGGCAGCCCGAGAGAGAGAGCCGCGCACACACAGAGGCAGCACGAGAGAGAGCGCCGTGCACACACACAGGCAGCGCCAGAGAGAGACAGAGGCACACACACAGGCAGCGCGAGAGAGAGACGCGCACACACACAGGCAGCCCGAGAGAGAGACCCGCACACACACAGGCAGCCCGAGAGAGAGACAGACACACACACACAGGCAGCGCGAGAGAGGGGTCTGGACTCATGAGGTAGGAAGGCAATTAAAGAATGCACTGGGCTTGATTTTGTTTTCACTTCTGTTTACAGCGATCGGTTTGTAGTGGGCATTGTTGCAATGTTACTTTTCTTGGTGGTTTATTAAATTACGGATTTTTTCAAATGTTCATTTTTTTCCCTGTGCTTAAAACTCATTCAAAAAAAAGTGTTTTTAGCCAGTGGTTGGTAGCACTATTGCGCAAACTATTGCAGTGTTAGTTTTCTCTGTTGTTCAAGGTTTTCTCAGTGTTATTCAATGTTTTTACATTTAGTTTACAATTACACTGTGCATTCTATGGTTTAATTAACTATATTTGTGCTTAAAAACTTAAAATATATATTTACATACAGTTCGTACAGTCTGGAACTGATTAATTGTATTTACATACAATCCTATGGGAGAAATTGCTTCGGTTCACGACCAAATCGGTTTATGACCAGAGTTTTGGAATGAATTATGGTCATGAACCAAGTTTCCACTGTGTTCTTTTTGGTTATGATGCACGACCGCGTCCACCATCGCAAACTGTTTTACACGCCATGGTCTTAGAGTTGGTGGGCGGGTCTCCGTGAGTTTCTCTTGCGAGCGGGCACATGACCAGGCAGTGTGTATGCTTTGAGAATGAGGGTGGACACGGCAGGACTATCTAAGAAGAGGCATGTTTGTCACGGATGTGAATCGCTGTATGCGGAGTGTAAAACAGTTTGTTTGTCGCGGATGTGAATCGCTGTATGCAGCGTGTAAAACAGTTTCCGAGGGGTATCCCATGGTCTTAGAGTTGGTGGGCGGGTCTCTGTCAGTTGCTCTTGCGACCAGGCACATAACCAGGCAGTGTGTATGCTTCGAGTGCGAGGGTGGATGCGACAGGACCATCTGAGAAAAATCATGTCACGGATGTGAATCGCTGTATGCAGCGTGTAAAACAGTTTGTTTGTCGCAGATGTGAATCGCTGTATGCGGTGTGTAGAACAGTTTGCAAGGGGTATCCCATGGTCTTACAGTTGGTGGGCGGGTCTCTGTTAGTTGCTCTTGCGAGCAGGCACATGACCAGGCAGTGTGTATGCTTCGAGAGCGAGGGTGGACGCGACAGCGCCATCTAAGAAGAATCATATTTGTCGCGGATGGGAATCGCTGTATGCAGCCTGTAAAACAATTTGTTTGTTGCGGATGTGAATCGCTGTATGCAGCGAGTAAAACAGTTTGCGAGGGGTATTCCATGGTCTTAGCAGTGTCTATACTTTGATGTGAATCGCTGTATGCAGCGTGTAAAACACTGTATTGTATGTTGCCCTCTCCAGAGTTGCATCTTTTCATTCACCTACAGTCGTATCCTCAAAACCAACCCCATTTGGACAACTGTGTCTTTCAGGAAGTGTTCACCCATCAATACATAATTATGCGGCGTATGCTACGCCGTGGGTTGGCTAGTTGTATATATTACAACAGCACTGGCAGTTGCATTAAGACCAATACAATGAGCAATACAATAATTAAACATTCATTGGGTCAGTTATGTAAGCACTGTACAGCATGACATTAGTGTCAGAAGCGTGGACAAGTAGAAAACCTAAATTTGCCAATAGCTGGCATAATCTGTGTACCATCTTGGCCCACTTGCCTGAGGTAGAGTACCAGATTAAGATAGGAGGTTGGGCAGGGGATGAGACGGTACCATGATCGGTTGACACCTTACCATCCTGGGGAAGGAGGAGGAGGTGAGAGGATTCAACTTTGATGTTCAGGAGTGCATCGTCAAACATGACATTGCACTGAATAAAAGTACAGTATTTGAAATACCTGCTTTACCACAGGACAGCACAATGCTCAGCACTCTTGCTGCTGCACCCTTCTATTTGGCTGCACAACCACAGCGAAAGAGACCACCACCCCACCATTTACAGTGTTTGCACCACTGCAATGAGTTGGGGCAGTTGGTCACTTGAACGCAGGGCTGTGTAATAATGCTTACAATAGCAAATAAAGGTAGAAACAAGAATGATATCAGCACTGAGTCAGGAACAGGATGCAGTATGGATGATGACTGTATCACCCAAATGAGTAGCATCAATGCCAGCAGCAGGGGAGCCAATAAAAAAGGCAACCCTGCCACAGTTACACATTCACTAACTTGTTTGGCTAAAGTAAATTGATTCTTCTAAGGAAAGCAAGCTAACTAAAATAGCAATAAAATGAGCAAAAAAATTAATTGTTGACAGTGATTGCATGCAAAATGCAGTGCTACAATATGTAATAGAGCTCCAATCAAACCTACACTCATGCTTTACACTGTTTTTGTTTATCGGGTCATTAGAGAGTGCTGATGTATTGAATATTAATTAGATATGTCAGTACTTGACAAAACTACTTCTCTTCCTCTATGACTTAATATATTTTTAAATTATTTAACTTTTTAAAGAAGTTTAGGTTCAGCTATTTTTCTAAGCTGTGTTCTATTGGGGGTGTACTTGTAACAAGTTTAAAAATCCTGATTACATGAATGCAACTAGATTACAGGACTGATCTTTGACAAACTTAAACCGTGGCAAAAATCATGAAAATGGCCAATTTAGTGGCCATTCTGACTAATGCTGCACATTATGTCGATAACGCCTTGTCCTGCAGCACTTTTAGCCTCTTGCCGATTGTGTTATCAGTGGACTAAGAAGCACTCCTGGAGCTACAAGCATGAGACTGCATCCCATTCCATCCAACTTTATCCTAGGTAGTTATAACACACACATTTACAAAAGGATATTTATTTTGGGGTACTATTCATTACATGTTCACTATTACATTATTCACTATCACATGTTCAACTATTATGCATTTAGTTGTGGATCACACTTGTGTATTAATTTCCACTTTGTTTATATTGTTTTGGATGTCTATGTGCACTTTATATTATATGTTACTGCTGATGCAAGTAAAACTGCCCAGAGGGATTAATAAAATACTATTTATCTATCTATCTAATAGATAGATAGACACAGTAGACACAGAATATAGAAATGGAATTCATTTAACACTTCACATTTTCTACAGATGTATTACTAAAAGATCTGTAGATGTCAAGATGTTCACAAAAGCAGGGATGAAACAGTTAAGCTCAGAGCTCAGGCTGGAAAGTATAATATTGTACGGCTGTAATAAACTACACAATGGTAAGTTTAAAGAGCTAGCATAGCATTGTGAAAAACCTACCAGCTCCCACTGCATGGGCCAGTACGGGTCATTAAACACCAATGGGTCCTTGAGTCCTTCTTCAGAGTTAATGACATTGTAGATCTCACTGGGGATCTCATCTTGCCTCTGTACCAGCTCTGCAGGGCAAAGAAGGCAAATGAACTATAAAAAACTTCATCAGAATCATTTTTAAGTAGCTTCAGGATGATTTTTTTTATTTTGTTCTGCATAGAAACACATGTTTTTTTGTAGAGTGTAAAATAATACATAGACTGTATAACAGCATTTGCATATGTTTGTACACTTAGATATGGATATTAAACAGATGTGCTGAGAAGTAAAGGCAGTATATAATATCGCAAGGAATTCATCAATTACAGTTTGTTGTCCCATCTTGATTATTTAATATGATCACTCCATTATGGAAATTTAAAAAAAAAACCAAAAACATAATGAGAGGTCTATTACGCTCACCATGATGAGCTGACTAGAAAACAGATGGATTGATAATAATGAAGTATAATATTTTAAATGTTTTGGAAAAATGTATTAACAAGTAAGTGTGCCAAGGAATGACTGGCATCCCATCCTTTTCTATTCGGGCAGCGTCAGAATTCCTACTTCTGTGTACTCAAGATTAATAAAATAGATTGATGGATCAAAATCTGCATTATTTAAACAGCTATACCAACTAAATAATGTTCTGTTCGTGTTTTTAAGTGGTAAGGATACACTGAGTACAACAAAAAGTAAGCTTTACAGATTAATGTACACTTAGTAGTTGAGGATCCTGGTGGCTGGGCCAGGCCAAGGGGATGCCCATGTAACCAGTGAAGGTTACCGGGAAGAAAAGTAGAGAGCTGGCTAAATGCCAAATACAAATGATAAAATGTGTTCAGGTAATAATATTAAAACTAATAAACTACTACCATTGTTCAGATGTTTTCAGAAATACTAACTTATAAGCTGTTTTAAAACTGAAGGCAAAAAAACTCTTTCACTTGGCAAAGAGATAAATAATTGATCAGTCACTTTATTTGTTTGCAGTAAAGTGTACCAATAGAGAAGACAATGTCACTTTGTAGTTTGCCATGCACATGGACACATCATAAGCCATTTGTTGCTGCAACAATATTTAATATTTCTACAGTATTTACTAATCATTATTTACCTGTAATGTCAAGCTTTTTTCCCATTTACAATTTCTCCTGCCAGGTTATAATACATGTATTTGCTACTCTCTTAAGGTATATCAGATCACAGCTAAAAATAAAAAAGTTGTTTTAGGGATTAGATACAGTAGTATATGTGCAGAGACCACTACTTTGAATATCTCTGTATATTACTCACGTACAGTGATTAGTATTCATAATGAGTTCTGGTTAAACACTATAACTGTATAATTCTTCACATTTTCATGTGTTTGCCTGGGTTTTCTCCAGTTACTCCAACTTCCACTCACATCACTCTCATTGGTGACTAAAAATGAGCCTAATATTATCAAATGTGGAGATTATGTACTGCAATGAACCTATTCAGTGTTGGTTCCTACCTCATACTGACTGGATGGGCTCTGGTTCCCTGCAATCCCGGACTGTAATTACTAAGTTAATGAAATTAGTAAGTGAATGAGTTCATGGTAAATGTTCCTACTAATAAAAGCTCTAATCAGTTTTTTTGACATATTCTAAACGAATTAATCAACGGTGATTCACAACGCCAATCCATCTTATTTTACATTGTTTTACACAGTTTAGGCTAAGCATATGCTTATTAAATTATAAACTGCCCTGGAAGGGGCCAACTGGCTATAAAATGGTGACTTTGTCCATTGTACATGATTGTGGGCATTGCATGATTTTATTTTCTTCAAGACTGTTGATAACTGGATTTTTGCCTTCCATTCCTTTATTGTTAATTTTCAGTATCTCCATTCTGATGTTAACAGGAATTTATATTTCTATGTCTTGTACCAGGGTGAGGCAGAAAGGACGGATGTTTTTTACAGAATCACAAAATTGTTAATTTTTTCTTACAAAGAAATTTATTGAAAGATTTGAGTTCATATTGAAATAGCATTTGACAAAATCAAGTGTGGAAAACAACATCTCCCATGTGGTGTCCGTTATCACTGATGCATTTCTGAAGGCGTTCATGGAAGTTGGCCTCCACTCTTTTCAACATCGCTCTGTCGATTTGGGCGACTTCCACGCGAATGGCTTCCTTCAGTTCCTCCAATGTACAGGGCTTATGCTCGTATACATGTGCCTTGAGGTGACCCCACAAGAAATAATCGCACATGGATAAGTCAGGGGACCAAGGAGGCCAATGAATGTCACCAAACCTGGAAATGAGGTGACCAGGGAAGAGAGGGCGAATAACATCCATTGATGCTCTAGCTGTGTGGGCTGTCGCCCCATCCTGTTGAAACCACACACGCCGGATGGGAATACGTTTTCGGCGTAATTCAGGTAAAAAGAAGTTGTTTATCATCTCGATATAGTGCTCCGAACGATTACTGAGGCCAAGTTCAGAAGAATGCTTCCGAGGACATCGACTTGGACTGTGAAGCAGGGCTAGTTGTACGCTTTCCACATTTTCAGGGGTACGTGCAATTCGTGTAGCCCCTGGCGGTCTTTTGTTCATTAGTGTACCTCATGTACGAAGTACTTTAACCCAACATAGGATAGTGTTATGGGCGGGAACAGCTTTATTTCTGTGGATATTGAAATGGCAACGAAACTCACACTGAACTGCAGTAATAGATTGGTTGTTCTTGACAAAACAGTTGTACACAAAAAAGTGGTGTTCTATCGTCCACGGCTCCATGGCTTCAACTAAAAAGAAAATAAAAAAATGCTAAGACTTCGCGAACCTAACGCCACCTACTGCACATCTGTCACTCCACCTAGTGGTGAGTTCTAGCCATTTCAAAGATGTCCGTCCTTTCTGCCTCACCCTGTATTATATTTAGCCACTGAGAGTGATTTTTATTTTACTCTTCGTTTCAGATGTGAGTCTATGTATCTAACTGTTATAAAAGTATTAGGTTTGTTTTAAACAAAAATACCACATCTCAAATACACACAAGAAATAATAAAAACTTCTGGCTTGGCTAAAGATAAGAGAACAGTCACAGCACTATAAAGGTGTATTGCTTTAGGTATGCAGGAGCCCCAGTAGCAGTTCTTGACTCACTTCTGCTGAATAATTTTTTTGACTAAAAGCACTCAATACTAATGTGACCTGCAGGGTGTGTGTGCAGTATTGTTCCTAATGGCACTCAGTTTTGTCTTGATTCTCCTCTCTGTAATTACCTCCAGTGGCTGTGTCTCATAACTCAGCCTGCCTTCTTAATCAGGTTGGTGGACTGTCTTTTAACAAGCAGAGATGTAATGCACATAACAAGAGTCTTATACCAAAAAAAACACGTTCATAGTCAAGTTGTAGATCAAGACTATAATCCAACCTGTTACGCAGCTACACCTATATTTTACTTTGTTCTCTTTTTTTGTTGGTTGCTTTAGCACTAGTCTTCATTTTTGGAAGATCACACATTTCAGATGTTAAATACTATGAGCCTCCATCTTTTATAGTATCATGTTGCAATCCATCCATATAACTATTTGGGCATTTGACCTATAAAAAATGCCACTTCACAATAATTTTATGTTTGTCTTGTCAATTACTGTCCATGATAAAGTTTGTTCTAATGTGCATTCCTTATCACTTGAACTACTTCTTGCATGATTACTATTTTTAATTTCTTGAAGCTATAAGATCCCAAACTATTATAGGACTTTACTAACCTCAATAATCAGAAAACTTGCCATCTGCCTTCAATTTCTTGTTACGAAATTAAATATTTTTGTCCACAAGATTGCAATACAAAACATATAGACAGTGGCGATTACTGCAAAACATGCCACCATTTCTTACTAATGTTTAGAAAATAAAAGTATGTTTAGGTATGTCCAAAATTATTTATATTCTTAACCATGTTTGAATAACTGAGCTGTAATATCAATTCAGGAAAGTCTAAAGTTCGTGTTTTGAAAATCTAAAATATTTTTTATGTATGGTATGGATTACACTCTCTACTTATGAATGAAAAAGGTGATACATTTCTGAATTAAGTAATGAACCAGAAACAAAGAAAAACATTTTGCTTAATAAATTATTGTTTGTATAAAAAAAGCATAATTGGTTTAGTGGATAGATAGATAGATAGATAGATAGATAGATAGATAGATAGATAGATAGATAGATAGATAGATAGATAGATAGATAGATAGATAGATAGATAGATAGATACTTTATTAATCCCAAGGGGAAATTCACTATATTATGCCACTTTAATTTTGATATTTGTGGAGTTAAGTGCTCATACCTCATGAAAAAGGAACATGTTGATCTTTCTCCCACACGCGCTTTCCTTAGCATGTAGGTGCATTGTACAGTTCTTTTAAATGAAAAATATTGTTATATTATTACATTGTAGTAGACATATACATGGTCATCTGGATAAGAACAAGACACGAAGAATCATGCCTCTGCATCTGGTGTTAAAAAAGATGTATATTGAATGTTTAAAGTGTTATTGCCCAAAGAAATGATGGGGCTGAAGTGACAGTATTTATTTTTACTACAATATTGCAAGAATTATTCTAAGATTATTTTTTTTCTAAAGTTCTAGTTGAAAGGTTTATAGGTTTTTCAACACAGAGAACATGGCTTCCCTTAGATAATTTATTAATAACAAATTTCACATTTTTTTAACATTATTTTGTATGTATTACAGCGCCATTTCATTTTCATGGTTGCCATTTTGTGGCACCATTGCTAAGATATGACAGTCTGTTTTTTAGGAGAGTGTCTACTAGAAGTCATGCGTGCAACACTTTAAAAGTCGGCGCCACATTTCACAGAATATCCAAGATTTTGGCTATGCGCCTAAAAGACTTAAAGCACATTTTAGTAAAGGAATTCTTGGTTTTGACTAATGGTGAAGTAGTTTTGACTTTGTTTTCAGTTCAGCATTTAGATTTTGATAAATATTCTTTTTGACATTCCAAGTTTGACCCTTGCCTGTTTCTTTGACCATCATTTCATCTTCTGGTTATTAACTGGTCCTCTTTAGGTTTTATGTTGCATTAATCAAAGTTCCACTTAATATATACATATTTACATACTGTATATTTAATTTTTACTTTGTTAGGAATTTATGGAACTGGTGGAAGCATATTACATCTTAAACTGATAATATTCTGTTTATCCTGTGAAAAAGAGGAGTGATTTCATTATTTTAACTCCTCCACTATATCTCTAATGGGGAGCTGGATTTTTGGAAAGCTACAGGACACATATTATTAAACAATTAGAATACGTGAAGCCAGAATTTTTAATAATGTACATTAGAAAAGATAAAATGAGTTTTTCATACTAATCAATTTTTAGAACCTTCAGTTTTCAAATATAGTCTAAAAATATATAGTGAAATGATTTTTATATGTATTATTATTAAGTTATTTTCACAACTTGCAAGTTTAATGGTACCTGGTCAAAGCTGCTTGCAACATTTTAGCCCATTTGCATGTTTGCACCAGAAGATAAAAACATTTGGAACTAAAAACCAAAATCATTATTTTCATTTTATATTTTGCAGATGTATTTATCCAAAGCAATTTATATTTGGAGCATAAAAAGTTTAAGGGAATGAGGTCACACAGTTAATTTTGGTAGCAACGCAACCAGCAGCTTTGTGGTATAATGTCCAATGCCCTAGCCATCTTCCTACAAACCTCACCTGATAGTATATAAACTATTATATGGCCTCCACTCAGACTTTTCTTTTCTAACTTATAATTGCTTTCATTCAAACTGCTGACTTTTTGGAATCTTCTGACTAGTCCCCTTATTAATAAATTTCATGGCATAGTCTAAGCCCTAACCTTTCCTTGAAGTCCCCAGTTCTTTCTGGTTTTTCAAGTTCTACCTTTTCCATCTCACCCAACTTCCTTGTCTTAATTGTGATTCCACTTCAGTTTCTAGCATGTCTGGTCCTTTGTTATTATTTCCACTGCTTTCTCATTCCATTTCAAACTCTTCTAAGTTTCCCAATCTTATCATACGTAGTTAAACCTCAATGCATTCCTGCATTTCGCTTTGATGTCTTCCACAGTAATATTCCATTTTTAGCCTTAATGTACTTGCAATTTTTCTGCATCCATTTTGCAATTTTGTACCAGTACCTTTACACAAGTGTACATTACCTCTATTTTGCCTTGTTTTCTAATGACTCAAGATTAGCACGTCCTACTAAGCCACCAACTCTCCAAATCCTCGACTATTCTTTTCAGTTTGTTATTCAGTGAATGGTACTTTCCACTGATTTCAATAGAGTGGAATGTCTTTTTTCTTTGCTTCACTTTCTCTCTCTTCCATCTTCCTTATTATTTCCTCCATAAGCCACATTTTTTTTTCTCCAATTTTTATGTATATACTTGATATTCGATCTTTCCTTTCAGCATTATATGTGTCAATGCACTCTGTGTCTGTGTTGCTTTTGCTTTCTGCTTTACTTTCCAGCTTTCATTTTCTCTCTGAACTCTTCTGAGTTACCATTTATGTACTGTTTTCTTAACTTTGTCAGTCCTAATCCATAATTAACAAAATGATCCTTGCTAAGTATTTCTGCTACAAGTATTAAACATTAAACTAATATCATTTGCAAGGGCTTTTATTTTAGTATATTTGATATTCCAAACATGATGGTTTCTTTTCAAAGCACACCAGACTAATTAGCTTCCAAAGAATTTGCCCTACACAAGAAGAAACAAAACCTTGTTTAATGGCATAGAGATACAGAAATGAATAGTTTAACAATTAAGAATGAAATTAAAGGGATATCCTATTTTGTCAGGTGCTTTTTTTGTACTGAAGTAGGCATTTGTTCCTTTCTTTATTATTTCATTATCTATGGTTGGTATTAAAACAGACTTCTTATCCAGCAGTGACCTTTCCCGTTAAGTGAAAAGAAAAAGAATGCGGACAATGTGTGCTGACTCTTTGAGGTGACTCATATTTTTATCAGCCTCTAGCAACAGTGTATAATGGTAGCAACTGACATGAATCTTTGGAACTAAGATTAAAAGACAAGTATCACTTGAGGGTTCAAAAATTTACCTTTGTCACAGAAAGCACTGTTTCGTGTAGAATTATCTATGTTACATTTTTAATGTTAGGCTAAAAGGGCAGAATTAAAAAAAAAAAGTACAATTGCGATTAATTTGAATGTTTAACTATTTTAAACCCCAATAACCAATGCTTAATGTGGCAATGCATTGATGAGGGAGAATTGAACAGTTCAGTTATCAATTAGAGTACATAAATGTTGGTGTTAACAATTTTCAATGATATTAATTATCCTAACAAACCAAAGAATGCTGAGATCAGATTTTAGATAAAAAAATCCAAATTGTAGCTACATTTCATTCTTTGGAGAATGTCTTTTTAGAGTTTATACTTTAAAAATGAGCATTACCTTATATAGATTTTGAAGTTCACTTAAGTTTACACAGAAGCCCAGAAAAACATGGGGAGAATTTGAAAATTACACACACAGTTACCACATTCATGTGCAATGAAACAGATGAGAAATTTGAACTTTCTAGTGGGATATTTCATCTGAACGCCTTTAAAAGTGGTTGCTCCAAGAGGGAAAATTGGTAGAAAAGAATGCTACCCTAATTAGCAGGGATGTGATGCCATGTTGACCTTGGGCTCCATTCTCTCCTAGCAGTTACTGGACACAAGGCAGAAGCAACACCTGGACAGGGTACCAGTGTGTCACAGGAATGTAAATAAAAAAAATACAAAAAAAGTTGGACACAAATTGCATTTTTTCTGTTAGAATTGTATTTGGAACAATGTGATATATGCTTAATGAGTCTGTCTACTTTTTATTTATAGAAGAGAATAGTAGAAAACTTATGTTAAGATAGGACAGTATATGCTTTAAAACTTACAGAATGCGTGTTAGTTGCTTAAAAGATCAAAGAAGAACATTGTGTAACAGCGCTAAAAGAAATTCTTTATCTGAAAGTGCAATTCATGCAGTGAATGAAAAACGAATGACTTCAGAGAATATGTGATGTTGGATATAGTGAATTTTAAGTTTTGTGTTTAAATATAGATATCCTCTATAGCAGTACTTCTAGTCAAAAACCCATAAGGAAACATCTAAGAATTGAGGAAATGGTATATTGGGGTTTGCATTAGGAAAAACTGAACCGTACATAGAGCCACAAGAAATTTAAACATCCTTAAAACATTACTGAAAAATACCTGAGAAGGTACTGATTTAGGTGAAGCTGATATTTTGCAGGTGCAGTGGTTAAAGCTTTGGACTTCAAACCATGAGGTTGTAGGCTGCAATCCCATTTTGTGACCCTGAGCAAGTTACTTCACTGCCTGTGTTCCCATTGGAAAAACAAACAAAAAAAATCTAACCAATTGTATCTCAAAAGTTGTAAGTCAATTTGGACAAAATAAATAAATGTAAAATGTTGTAAAAAAGCTACACAACTTAAACCATTCTACCACCTGCCATTTAGATGAATGAGAATATGGAATCTTGTCTGGAGTATTTGCCGTGTCTGTTTCATTAGATAAATGTCTTGCTAAACACACACGTCCTCCACAATTTCAGTTTTCTACTCTCCTGAACTTTGGACTGCACTGAGCCCCAAGGGATGCCTGTGAAATGGCTTTACAGTCTTCCTGAACCTGTCCCTCTCTATAATGAGATCTATCGTTTTAGAATTTTCTGTTATCTATAATTTCAGATTCTCTTAATATCTCTGCCATAATCTAAACTTATCCTAATTGAGCTGAGGCCATCTTTTATATAGAGTTTATATTTAACTCTATTCTTGTGTTTTGGCATCTGCTAGTTTACTGATAATCTTTTTCTGATTTTACCCCCAAAAACCAAACATTTATTCTCAACTGTCTCCTTCTTTTTCAAGTCTAATGATATACTGTCCTTTCTGTAATCAACTGATTAATAGTCAGTGTTTCACTGAACATTTACCATCTATGCTTTAGCCATACACACATTTTCCTATACTGGGCCATGGAGAATCTAAGCTTCTTCAGCAATACTGGACGTATAACATGAACAAACTCTGGATGTGATGATAGAATATTCAAAAGTCACACACACAGAAACAAAGACAAACAATCAGCAGAGCAATTAGGATTTGCAGTTTACCCAGCTATCCACATCTTTGGGATCTAGGAGAAAACCAAAGTACCCATACAAGCACTTGGATGCTGGAACATCCTACAAACTACACCCAGACTGGAGATGGGGATCAACATGGGTCTCTGGAAAGGGTGAATCATCGGTTTTAAGTATGTATATAGACACAATATACTTTTTATTACTGTTGTTTTCCAACTCTTCTAGTCTCAGTTATTGTAATTTTTAACTGCTCTGACAAGGATGAAATTCCTGAATACTATTTTTTTTACTGTCAATTTAATCTTTCTTTTTTTGTACATCAAAGCAGAAAAAGTTGATGTGATCTGTGTTAACCTTGTGTATACTTGTCTTTTTAGAAGCTTGCAGTGATTGATGTATTTTTCTAAGTGAATGCAATGCTGTTATGTGTGCTTGGAATTTCTTTGTTTCTCTAACTATTGATTAAAGGTCGGTCCTCATTTTTTACTATCTAGTTCAAGCTATATGATGTGGATCTGACTTTATAACTTCACTGCACTGCAAAAAAGATTCAGTCTCTCTCTAAAGTCCTTGTTAGCCAATAACTGGAAGGTCTACTTTAGGGATCCATTTATGCTACCAAACAACCCCTTAAGTGTTTGGCATTAGCGTAGTTTCAAGGTTCTTTCTTGGGCCAACTCAAGTCTGTGTTTTCCTTAATGCTATCTAAGTAATTATCTTAAAATGTTACTTGTGAAATGATTTGGTATTGCCATTTCCAAACTCTACAACATGCTGTTTGCTTCAACAGTTCTTGCTATCTGCACCAGATGGGGTTTAAATGAGAATCTGTACAGTAACATGTCTGGCATGAAATGTTTCACTTTAGCAAAGAGGAGTTCTCTTCCTGTCTCCTTTTTCACATCATAAGTTCAAAGAGGTATAGCCTCTAACCATGACACTCTAAATTCAGGATTGCTTGGTGTCACTTCTTCCTCAAGCGGAAGTTGGCACAACTTGCCTGCACGAAGCATGGTGTATCTGCATTTTTCTCACTGATTTTCAATGCTGATTTAGACCAATTATTTACACCAGCTAGGTTTAAAACTAATTGGTGAATCCAATTTAAAGTCATTATACTTGGGCCTTTCTTTCTCTTGCCAGCAATCATTGGCTATTTTGTTGATTCACTATGTTTTACTTTCATGGACTCTCACACAAGAAATCCATTTCATTGTGTATGGAGTTGTAATTTCCTATTGTAACATCTGTTCTTAAACAGCTTACACAGCTCCTGCCTTTAAGTGCATATACTTATGTATCCTATACAACAAACTGTTCCCTGCTTTTTTATTCCTAGGTGGCTTTGATCCATGGTTGATGCCTGGCCTAGCATTTATAGTATAGTTATCTTTGTTTTGATGATGAAACAATAGTGTTTCAATAGTTATTGTAGCACACAGTTGGCTGCAAATGATCAACAGTAGTTGTTTTCCAGTTTTATCAATTCTGAATCGAAAATTTTTCATGATCACTTTGTGCCAACTTTGGAAATTTTGCTTGTTTCTTTTTTAATTGTTTATTTTATTGTTTAAATGTGACGTCCATGCAGTGACTTTGGAAGGTTTTCTGCCTTGATCGCTGTCAGTTTGAAGTGTTTTTGGATAGCTGCAGTCATAATTTTTACAGCAACCACATCTGTTACTACACATGATCAAGCGCCATAATGATATAATCATTAGAAGACCATATAATGGATTGTGTCATGAATTTTTTTTCTTATCTCAGTGTTATGTTTATCCTGACTAAGATTCCATCTAATGATCACCTCAATAAACATGCTATTCTTGATATGTTTCAGTTGGGTTTCAGAACAAATCACAGTACAGAAACTACACTTGTTAAAGAAGTAAATGACTTGCAGGTAAATGCAGACAGAGGCCGTTTATCTGTTCTCATCCTCTTAGATCTGAGTGCCGCATTTGATACCATTGATCAAAATATTCTTAGAAATTGCCTTAGTCAATGGGTGGGCCTCTCTGGCAGTGTCTTAAATTGGTTTGAACTCTACCTGGCAGGTAGAAAATTCTTTATTAGTTGTGGTAATTATACTTCAAAGACACATGATATCCTATATTGTGTTCCACAAGGCTCTATCCTGGGTCGTCTGCTGTTTTCGATTTACATGCTTCCGTTAGGTCAGATTATCTCGGGGCATAACATGAGCTACCACAGCTATGCTGATGGCATACAACTGTATTTATCAATAGCACTTGACGACCCCGACTCTCTTGATTCACTGATACAATGTCTTACTTGTGTTTCTGAATGGATGAGTAGTAATTTTCTCAAACTAAATAAAGACAAAACAGAAATTTTAGTGATTGGCAATAATGGATATAATGAGGTTGTTGGAAATAAGAGGTAAAGAATTTAGGGGTAACTATTGACTCTGACCTGAATTTTAAATCACATATTAATCAGATTACTAGGACAGCATTTTTTCACATAAGAAATATAGCAAAAGTTAGACCTCTTATAAAATTGCAAGATGCTGAGAAATTAGTTCACGCTTTTGTTTTCAGTCGATTTACTGTAATGCACTCCTCTCAGGACTACCCAAAAAAGACATTGATCGATTGCAACTAGTGAAGAATGCAGCTGCTAGAATCTTAACTAGGAAAAGAAAATCCGAGCACATCTCTCCAGTTTTGATGTCACTACATTGGTTACCTGTATCATTTAGAATTGACTTTAAAATACTGCTTATGGTTTATAAAGCCTTAAATAATCTCACTCCATCTTATATTTCGGAATGTCTTACACCTTACACTCCATATTCGTAACCTTAGATCTTCAAATGAATGTCTGCTTATAATTCCAAGAGCTAAACTTAAAAGAAGTGGTGAGGCGGCCTTCTGCTATTATGCATCTAAAATCTGGAATAGCTTACCAATAGGAATTCGCCAGGCTAATACAGTGGAGCACTTTAAAACACTGCTGAAAACACATTACTTTAACATAGCTTTCTCATAGCTTCATCTTAGTTTAATCCTGATGCTCTGTATATTCAATTAATTATCATTATTATTCATGGTGGCTCCAAAATTCGTACTAACCCCTACTTTCTTTTCTGTTCTTTTTCTGGTTTTCTGTGGTGGAGATCTGCACCACCACCACCTGATCAAAGCACCGTGATGTCCCTACATTGATGGATTAAAGGCCAGAAGTCCACATGACTGTCATCATCAACTTCTTCCATGAGAACCCTGAATACCATGAGGACTGATTGAGGTAATTTATGTTGGGTAGAATGCCTAAAGGGGGCTGGGCAGTCTCGTGGCCTTGGAACCCCTGCAGATTTTATTTTTTTCTCCAGCCGTCTGGAGTTTTGTGTTTGTTTTTTCTGTCCTCCCTGGTCATCAAACCTTACTTTTATTCTATGTTAATTAGTGTTCCCTTATTTTAATTCTTATTTATTTTGTCTTTTTTCTCTTTCTTCATCATGCAAAGCACTTTCAGCTACATTATTTGTATGAAAATGTGCTATATAAATAAATGTTGTTGTTGTTGTTATCTCATTCTTATTTTGGTGACCTGGAATTCTGTCATTCTGCTTTACAAATAGTAGCCTGGACAACCCATTCTAAAGCAATGAGGAATTAATATAGAGTTGGTCCTCTCTTTGTAGCTCTAACATCCTCCCATCTTCTGGGAAGGCTTTCTGCAAGATCTTAAAATGTGTCTGTGGGAATTTGTGAGGTGATGTACTGATCTTGAATGAGACAACTTGGCTGACAATTGCCTTTTCAGTTCATCCAAATGCGTTCAATAGGGTTGTGGTCAGGGCTGTGTGCAGGCACCTTAAGTTTCTCCATACTAAACTCTTCAAACCATAGTTTTATAGACCTGGCTTTGTGCACTTTCCCAAACTGTTCCTACAAAGTTGGAAGTGCACAGCTGTCTAAATTGTCTTTGTATGGTATGGCATTAACAGTAGTCTTTGCTACCCTGAAAAACAGACCTAGAGTGTAAAGGTCTCCTCCACCAAACTTTACAGTAGGCACTGTGCATTCTGGAAGGTAGCATTCTTCCAACATCTACAAAACCGAGGTTCATCCATCAGACTGCCAGATAGTAAGCATGATTCCTCACTCCAGAGAACATGTTTCCACTGCTCCATAGTCTTACGGCAGCATGCTTTACAACTCTCCAGTGCTCATAGTGATCTCTAACTTGTATGCAGCTTATCATCCATGGAAACCCATTTCAAATCTGCAAACCAAAACACAGAATCAGAGAACAAATTCAAAACTAGAAAAACCCAAATGAGGATGGTCAAAAAACCTCCAAAACTTACGAAATCCCAAAAGGAAGCCAAAGCACAAAGAAAGAAAAGAAAAGCTGGTGAATGCCTCAAAAAGAACCTCAGGCAATCAGGGAGAATATACTGTATGAGTGTGGTCATGTCACACCTAAAGATCCTAAAAACATAATCTAGTTAAAGAGACCATTGCAAAATTACAAGAATACGAAAAATTGTGAGAAGAGAACCAACAAGAGAGCAGAAGAAAATTCAGGGGGTATAAAAATAAAAAATATGCAAAAACAAAGATGCAGTCTTATCATCTATCAGTACCCATACTGAAATCTTTACAAAACATAATATCTTACTGGCCTGAATGCTATGGTGTATGCTTAAGGAACTGTTAAAGAAAAAGCAGAAAAATTAAGAAAGCTGTGAATTTGTGTGCAATGTGCTATACATTCTCAGTATAAAGGGTATTTTTAAAGTAATTTATGTACCTCATAAACTTTTTCCCTGAAAGTTTTGTGGAACTGTTTAATGCTTTTTTCATAATGTTGTTTGCTGTGTTTCTAAAGGTGATTTTGTTCTTGCCGGCCTCTCCTAGTTGCCTTTTAATTTTTGGTCCACTCATGTTTTTGTTTTACGTACACCTGTCAAACACTTTATTTATAGTTTAATTCGCTTCATTTTTTATTGTATTATTTTCAATCCCTGTGCTGCCTATTAACACAGGAACATGATTCCACTGTATCATGATGATAGTTTCTGTTTTGAATGCATAAAAAAAAAATCTAATTTCAATGCAGAAGTACACTATTTAAAATGATTTGGAGGGGTGATATCTGATGCACATTCCTGTGAATATCATTACCATTGTCCACTAGCTTCCTACTGTGGCTTGGTCTTAATGGTTGTGTAAACATTCCGATTTATACACAATGCATTCAAAAGTATGTTTTAAAAATACCATATATGTTTCTTACAAATACCTTATACATGTGGTTTGTTAAGCAAATGATAACATGACCTATAGTTTTTCCTTAGGAGACTGTGTTCCTTTAATGTGGGAAGTGACATCCTTCACATCTTCTGCAACTCTGTGATGCCCAGTGTGATTTTCTATGCTGTGCTGTGCTGGCAACATCTCTTCAAGAAAGACCCCCCAAATCAACAGGCTAATTAAAAGGGCAGGCTCAGTTATGGGACACACTGTGGACCCCCAGGAGGTTCTTAGCGAAGGAGTGAATTAAAACAAAACTGAGTGCCATTATGAACAATGCAGCATGTCCCCTCTCTGGCACACTAACACTGAAGACTTCCAGCCAAGGACTTATTCAGCAAAAGTGTGTCAAGAAATGTTACCGTGGCTCTTTTTTTTTATCTTTTATTGAATTTATTAAAAGCATGTAACATCCCATACAATCAAGTCAAACTTAGCAAAACTAAATTCATTTCAACCACAACCCATGAGAAAGAGAAGAAGGCCAACAGCCAGAGTAAAACTTTAAGATTAGAAAAGAGGGAATAGAATCCTTTTCCCCAATATAAATGCTTATTCTAAAATGTTATTGATTAGATCCTGCACGGTTTTCAAAAAGTTTTGAACAGATCCTCTAAGTGAGAATTAGATTTTTTCCGATTTCAAATAATGCTGTATATAACATCATTTACTTACTGACTTAAATGAGGTTGGCTAGGAGTGAGATAAGTCTATGTACTAATAGTGAAGTAAAGGCAATTACAGTTTGTTTGTCCTTCTCCACTTTAAGCCCATCTGGAAGTATTGGGGCTCCTTTTTACCAACAGCAATAAGGTACTGTGCAAGACAAGTCAGAAGTTTTCTGACTTTTTTAAAAAAAAATTTTGCTTTATAGTCATTCTGGTGTGTTCAGACCAAAGTGTTTATTTGTATATCTATCTATCTATCTATCTATCTATCTATCTATCTATCTATCTATCTATCTATCTATCTATCTATCTATCTATCTATCTATCTATCTATCTATCTATCTATCTATCTATCTATCTATCTATCTATCTATCTATCTATCTATCTATCTATCTATCTATCCTAGTGATGTTCCAATGGAGATGATATAATGTGATACTAGGCATGGAAGCATTAAAAAAAGTCTTAATGTAACTGAATTTTTAACCAAATAATATGGATAATGTCTCCTCCATTTATTTGATATTTTGCAGCATTAAATGTGTTAATTTGATAAAAAAAATGTTAATAGCAAAAGGTTTGTTCAAATATGGTGTTTATCAGTGAGTTAAATTATATTGCTTGCTTGCACATTTAAGAAGCGTTAGAATAAATGTTCAGAATTTTATCATAAATAAATTAAGAAGAGTATTTGTTTAGTAAACAAAAAACTGTAGAGATTTTGATTGTATATATTTTTGTTTAACCAACTTTATTTTCTATAAAAATGTAGTTATATTGCTACCATTTTATGGTCAGGCAATTAAAAAAAAGTAAAAAGGTAAAACATAAATGCACAGTCATATTTTATAGGATTACAGCTTATTCAGTTATGTTTAAATATTAACATTCATTCATTAATTTTCAGCACTTGCTTATTCCAGTAGCGGGAAGATTAACAACATCCTGCATTTGATATAACACTTTTCTACACAAAGTATTATTCTAAAGTATTTTGCTGGAGTGTAGTCAGGTTAAGTGACTTGGGGTCATACTGTGAGACAGAGGTGGTAGCTAAACCATAACCATGGGGATTTAAAACTTAAAACCTTAATTCACCACATTGACTGCCTACAATCCATTTATGTCTTCCTTATCAATGTGCTTAATCCACTTTAGACTTATAGAAAACCAGAATCTTTCAAAACAGCATCAGATGTAAGGCAGGAACCAACCCTTGATGGCGCATCAGTCAGTCCACTGCAGGACACACTGCATATACTGAATCTGCAGTACACACACTCAGTTACTCACATCAGGACAGTTTAAGGTCACGAGCCAACCTGAGAGGCACATTTTTAAAATGTATGAGGAAAACGTCAGTATGAGAAGAAAAATCAAGCAGGAAAATTAAAAAACAAATTCCACACATGTAGTGACCAGCTCTAGATTTTAACCCAGGAGCATAAGTAACCTCCACAATGCAATGCACAGAACATTTGTTATCCTTAGTTTTTCTAACTGAGCCAAAGAGGCTCACACAAGGTCACACAGTGAATTGAAGGAAAGATTAAACCAGCAATCCAGTGGTTAAAAGTTCAATGCCTTAGGCACTGGGTCGTAATACTAGTTAAAGTTCAACCAGATTATGATTTAATATTCAAAATGCTTGCACAATGCTCTGAAAATGTAAAGGTGATAATTTCTTCAGAGCTTTGAGAAATCAGTATGAAGGCACACTTAAATTACTTTATCCTTCACAGAACCTTTTCTTACTCCTTTCAAGGGTGCCACTGAAGCAGCGTGTGAGTTTTTGTAAATGGTTAGCATGTGTGATTAATGTTTAACAAACATTCCGATTTAATAGACAGTCCCTCTAATTAGTGAGTTAATTTGTGGGTTTACTGCATTGGAAATGTATGTAGGTTTTGCTGTTATTAAAATATAGTATTCATTATGAGAATAGTGTCAATGAGGGGCTCATATTTGATCAAGAGTTTATAAATGACTTTTCTAAACTACTCATCATATTGTTATATTTAAACTGCCAATGGCTAATATTTCGTGGTATTTACTCTGTACTCAGGTTCATGTCAATAGTGGAAAGAAGATATGTGCAATCTACAATTTGTAACTGTTAATAAATTGCATATCTGGACCTTAGCTTATATTTTATTTTTTGTTATTTTCTGTAATACCATAGATTGTGTTAGCTTAGGCCATCAATGAGTTAAAATGTAACTGATGTACTTTAGATTTAATAACAAAAAAAAAAAAGCAAAATTCACAAAGTTAATGTTCTTTGGTTACCTGTAATTATATTTTACACCGTGTCCAAAGAGACCTGAGAAGATTTTTGGTGTTTTCCTTTGATAGCTCTGATTAGTACAGTCTGGAATGTTACATTTAATTTTTATAATAATTATTTGAGGATTTAATTTGATGTCTCGTAATTCATTTCACTAAGTGCTCTGTGATGATAGTCACTGTGAAAGGTTCTGTACTGAATTAAAGCTGGGCTGAAATAAATTGCTTTTTGCGATTCACTGTTAGATGAGAACACTAAATCGTGCCTTTTTTATTTTTGCACATGAACCTACTTTAAAAGGTAAATGTGTTGACTTTGATAGCTTTTATTCCCGAAGAAGAAGAAGAATTTAGTTTGCGTGTGTAAATATATATGTATGCTGTATATTAACACACTCAGAGGCCACTTTATTAAGTACACCATGCAGATATGGTCAAGTGGTTAGGCTGTTTTTAAAAGGAACATTACATTAGACTAGATGGGTGATCTGAGCAAAATGGGGTGAGGTAATTTCAGCATGTCAGAAATAACCATCCTCCAGAGATGTTTTTACAGTCTCTGCAGTCAATAGAAAATGGTGTAATAAACCAAAAAAATGTGGTGAGCAACTGTTAAATGACTAAAAACATTGTGTTAATTACAAGCAGTGTGGCCTAGTGGTTAAGGCTTTGAGACTGTCAGTTCAAATCCTGCTACTGGCATTTGGTGACTATGTGCAAGTCACTTCACCTGCATGTGCTCTATTTGGGGAAAAAAAGAAATATAATCAATTCTGTCTCAAATTTGCCTTGGATAAAGGCATCAGCCAAATAAATCTCTGTATTATAAAAAAAAAAAACTTGCGACGAGACGTGATCTTTGGAAGAGAGATCTTTTGAAGAGAGATAGAGAGACACTTTCACATCCCTGCAAGTCGGTCAAGGCACGTCATACTTACAACATTTGGAAGCAAGTCCTATGATACACATGCAGAGCAGGTTAGAGATAATGAAAGTAGGAAAGATTGCATTAACACAAACAAATGGAAAGTATTACTGTGTGAAATAACGGAACAGCGAAAAGTGTTTGTTAAAAGGACAGGTGCTGTACAGTCTTTTAAATGCTTGAAGCGGCACACGAAATGCAGATCACGTGGCACGACAGCAACATCAATCCAGCAGCTGATCGAGCAAAGAGGAGGTAAAAAAAACCAACTTTTATTTGTTTCCCATTGCATCATCATTTAACAGGGGTTTTGGAGGATTGACCACGTTTCCTTGGAGTGCTTTCAGCCCACCACTTCACAACAGTGCGTAGCGCTGGCCTTTGGTTTGGAAGGGGTAGGTGAGCAAAGTGCAGATCACACAGAATGGCAGCAGCAAACCAGCAGCTGATCGAACTAAGAGGAGGTAAAAAAAAAAGTATTTATTTCCCATTGTATCAACGTTTAAGAGCGGTTTTGAAAGAGTGGCCACGTCTCTTTGGAGTATGTTCAGTCCCCCACTTCACAACAGTGCGTGGTGCTGGGGGGGGGGGGCTAGCGAGCAAAGCGAGCAGGAGGCAAAGCCCCCTAGTAAATAAAAATAATGAAAGATTCCGCAGTATAGTAACCAGGGGCATCATGTATAAATGGTGTATATACACAAAAATGTTGCATACACCCATTACCACGCTCACGTCAATATGTATAAAAACTAAACTTGGCTTAATGATACACACATTTTCATGGAAACCTCAGACCATGTGTGTGCATGTTTCTGCTCAATTTTGTAAACAGGCAGCACACAGTGTCAAAGCAGTGCTATTGCATCTGTGTGGTTTACCATTAGTTTTTAGATTTGCATCCATGACACAGGCTTTATCAAATACACCAAAATGAATTGCATATCATTTACAAACTTAAGGCACTTGAATGTAATCAATCTGTAACAGTATAATGGTACACAGAATGGCCAAACTATTCCAACTGTCATGGCTGCTTTAGCATTGTTAGAAGATATCGCAGATAGAAGAATTAGAAGAGAGTGCATATTTAGACATCATACTGATTTCTTGTCCCATGATGATGACTGGCTTCTAAGTCAATTTCGATTTCCAATAGCCATCCTCTTAGAGTTGTGTGCTAAACTTGGGGCAGCTTTACAAAGACAGACTGAGAAATTGTGCTCTATCTGCTCCTTTGCATGTTCTGTCCACTCTTGAGTTTTTAGCCACAGGAGCTTTTCAACATGAACTGTTTCACTGATCGGGTATTTCTCAGTTATCACTGAGTCACGCCATGCCAGCTGTATGGGATGGTATTATTCGCTTGTCATCCAGATATATAAGATTTCCTTACACCGTGGTTGAACAGGCAAACATCACAACACAATTTGCAGCAACGTCCGGTTTTCCAAATGTAATCGGTGCGGTCAACTGCGCACACATTACTACAAAGGTGCCTTCAAGGAATGAATTTGCTTATGTAAATTGAAAGTATTTCCACTCTATTAATGTGCAAATTATATGTGATGTGAAAATGCATGTCATTAATGTTGTGGCAAGATTTAATTTTACCCCTTTGATCAAAATTGTAAGTTATCCGTATGATGTAACCATATAACACGATTACTTAGATGACAGTGGGTACCAGATGAAGATTTGGCTTCTCACCCCTCTCGCCAACCCACTGTCTGAGCAAGAGCGACGTTACAATTACCTTCACTCTCGGACTTGGGCAGTGGTAGAACGTACTATAGGGCAGCTGAAGGCCCATTGGCACTGCCTGAATAAGACTTGTAGAGTGCTGCTCTATAGTCCATAGAAAGTGTGTTGCATTGTGCAAGCATGTAGCATACTGCATAATTTGGCACACAATCATGGCTTGCCCGTATCTGAAGAGATGCGGTATGATGAACCTGACCCCGAACCACCAAATGATCAGCCAAATTGGACAGTGTTACAAGTTTCTTTGAATGTAATTAGCAGAATGTAAAAACAGGTAAATAGATGCAGCATTTATTTTTTAACCAATTAATTTAATTTGTGGTGAATATCACATAGTACAGCATTTATATTCCTTAATTCCTTTCTCCTACTCTCTTACAGCATCAACTATTGCGTTGCGACTCCAGAACAGCATCCGTCAGTACACTGTCAGATGGCCGCTTGGCAGTTTTTGAGGCAGGGGTGTGTGTGCAGCCAGTGCCCGAAGATGTTCCTCGGCACAGTAGCACCATCAGCACCTGGACTTGCGTCCCTGGCACAGGGGTCATCTTTTGTAATATTTTCTAAAACAGAATAAACAGTAATGCCTCATCTGCTGCCTGCTTGTTTGTCTTATTAAACATGCAAATTATTTACACACATATGAATAATGGTAAGTGAAAAAAAAAATGAAAACTGTACCCACTGGTAAAATGCCACTTATAAGTGTTTCGCTAATAATCACAGCAGCATGCTGCTCAAATGGTGTGAGCCATGGAAACGAGGTCAGAAATACGAGCAGAAGTCGGTACCAGAATCTAAAATCAAAGACTGATATGAAAAAAAAAAAGTTTGTTAACCAGAAAAAACGTTTTCACATATCAAACACTATTTTTGTCCAGACTGGGATGATTTGGGAATGCATGTGCATTCCTGGGTGATTATGGGATTGATTGCTGTGGTACTTGGACTTCTGGCTTTTGGATTCTGGTTTAGTTTAAGAAATTTGGCCATATATTTGGTTTTGTATTTTTCTTCTTCAGTTTGGATTTATGGTGTAGGCTTTTGTTTTAGGAGTAGAAGTTTGATATTTATATTTTTGTGTTAGAAATATATAAAGTGTAATGCTCACAAACAACTTTATGGAATTTTTTTTTGAGTTCTTGTGTGTGTTTATGAGTGTGCTCATATGCTGTTGTTGGTATCACTCAAGAATGTCTTTGAAACATATCATCAGCTGCTTACACCATAATCTGGTTATCTATCTGAGCTTAAAAGAAATAACTAACGTTTAAAAACCAATTGAACAAAATGTGACAAATGGAAAAAGACAGGTGTCCTGGTGAGAGAAGATGTATTGCACTTGTATATAACAGGGTTTGCACTGACTGAAACTATTAATAAGAATCTGACCAATCACGTTGACTGCTAAATTTATCAATTCATTTCTGTTTTCTTCTGGCTTTCTGTTTTACCTTTTTGATAGGCTATGACTGACTGCTATGTGACCCTCATATTATCCTTATTTCAAAAGGAGGTGCAAGGGCAGCAGTTGTCTGTTTGATCGAATTCTGTTTACTGGTATCTCACTTTGTGTTGTTCTTTTTTGATAGCCTTATTCAATTTTTACTTAAATGTCTTTGTCGTTTACAATACAAAGTGGTCTCTGAATCTCAAATTGAGAACTGAGCAGAGTAATTAGTTATTAAAAGACTATTAGTCCAGTCCATTCTACAGCAGGAATGCAAGAAATGCAGATAAACTTATGGATCGACACATAATGTCAGTGCACCAACATCAGATTCTTCCATGTGAAGCCTGTAAACCATGAGGACTGATTTAGACCATCTACAGTATGTTAGGTAGAATGTCTTAGTGTGGGCTGGATGGTCTTTTGGCCTTGGGGTCCCTGCAGATTTTGTTTTTTTTTCTCCAGCCTAGCTAGATTTTCTTTTTGCTTGTTTTTTGTTTTTTCCTGTTCTCCTGGCCTCCGATCTTACCTTTTTCTTTGTTACATACTTTATAATATTATTGCCTGATCTTGTTTATGTTTTATATATTAATTTCACTTCCTTTTTATTTCATCTTGTAAAGCACTTTGAGCTGTATTGTGTTTATGAAAATGTGCTATGTAAATAAATGTTGTTGTTGTTGCACCTTGATGGTGAATATATATTACTAGACATTAAGCCCGTTACAATAACGGGCGCTAGAACAGTAGTGCATAAACATTAGTAGGAACAGTATATTAAATGGCAAGGGACCTTGACCTCATTCTGTTTCGTCTTAATTTTTTTTTGTCAAAAATATTTTTGCAAGAAGCCTAAATTAAAATAATAATAAAAATAAAATAGAAACGTAAATGACAATTATACAGTAAGTATAATTAATATTACATTTATCCTCTCTTCTGTGGCTGTTGATTGATGTGTTGTTTGAAGTCTGTTTGAAGATCTCTTATCCTGCCTCTCTTAATTTTAGCTTGTTGCTGACGCAGTGATTTTCGTTCATCTGCAGTAAGACTTGCTCTCTTAGCTCTGTGTGTTTTGGCATTTTTCTGATGCTCATTTTCCTCTTCTTCAATAGATCTATTTGCTTGTCTTTGTCTTTCTCTTTGAGAATTTTTTTACGCTCATTTTCCTGTTCTTTTATAGATCTATTTGCTCTTCTGAGTCTTTCTCTTTTAGTGTTTTTCTGACGCTCATTTTCTTTTTCTTAAATCGATCTATTTGCTCGTATTTTTCTTTGTCTTTCAGCCTTTCTTTTGTTGATGTTTACTTGCTGAGCTGACCGTTCTTCCAGGAGATGTTGCTTATATAGGATTTGATTGTCTGTGTCTTTTGTCCTACTTGACGTGTCCTTTTTTTTTGGGTGGCATGTTGTTAGTAGATAGTCATAGTAATATAGGCTTGTACGTCCGTAATATTTTCTCTTACAGTAATACTGGCTTGTATGTGGCTGTAATATGCATCACTGTCTTGTGTGTCTTTAATTTTATCTCGCAGTAATACTGGTTTGTATTTCCGCAAAATGCCTGTAATTTTCTCTGACAGTAATACTGGCTTTGATGTCTGTAATATGCGTTTAATTTTCTGTCACAACATTGGGCAATCAGCAGAGTCTCCCCAGCAACTGATGTAATGTGTGGCGTGCAGCTGATAATTGTGCCTGTGGTGTCTCTCCAGCAAGTTCTGTGCAGTTCCCCAGCAAGTATTTTAATCTGTGCTGGCGTGCAGCTGATTATTGTATGTGTGGCTTCTCCCCAGCAACAGATTTCATGTGCGCGAAAATAAATCTACTTTTAAAAGTCATCCTATTGTAATATCATGAAAATTCGTATATTTAGGAAAACCCTTTCAACGACTCACACTTTACACTTTACCGGGCCAAGCTTCTTAATCGCAAATCTGACATCCTCAGAGTGAACACTTGCACAACAACAAACACTAATCCCACCTCTTTGGGGAAGCTGGTCTCTGCCTCTCAGTACTCGATTGGATTTTTCATGCCTTATGTTTTAGGTCTTACCTCATTTCCAGAAATCCGATTGGATTGGCCGCGCAATATTTTATAGGTCCCACCCGATCTGTCTTGTGTGACGCGTCAGGCGGCCTTTGAAGCATCTGCTAGAAGCCGGTGACTCTGCCACTCATTCCGCCCTTCCCTGTACTTCCGCCTTGTCCGTAATATGCGTTTAATTTTCTGTCACAACTGTGGGCAATCAGCAGAGTCTCCCCAGCAGCTGATGTAATGTATGGCGTCCAAATGATAATCGTGCCTGTGGTGTCTCTCCAGCAAGTTCTGTGCAGTTCCCCAGCAAGTATTTTAATCTGTGCTGGCGTCTAGCTGATTATTGTATGTGTGGCATCTACCCAGCAACGGATTTTATATACGTGGCCGCGACTACCCAATCAGCACTCTCCCCAGCAATGATGTCCTCTATTAAAGAGTGCCCCGCGCATGCGCACTTCACCAGAAGACACACACACACGGATACATGGACGCACACAGGGGTTTTATTAAAGAGGATAATCCTTAGAGCTGTGTATGGAACTGTTTTTTAGTTCCATTCATACAGATTCTCTGACTGCTCCCATTATTACACTGGTTTCTAATGAATTCAATCAAATCCTTGCTAATAAAGAAATAATGAAAGTAATTTAGAAACTGTAAACAGAGGATTTATATTTCAATGAAAACAAACCTGCTGTATTTTGCAGCTACAAAACCATAGGGATGAATTTCTTCACACACAAGTTCAACACAATTCATAACTTGTTTCTTCCTTAATGCTAGCAGGAAGCACATTTTGCTTCTCTCTCTATTTATTTACCAGGCATCCGAGAAGTTCTAAATGATTCCAAGGGGTCAATTTCCAACAGAGTAGCACAATTTTTTCTGATTATTGCCCAGAACCTTAGCAATTAGCTGCTGAAAGTTGGTGTGACATGGTGTCTTTTAATTGTTACACTTTTGCTTTGCTGCTCTGTGATACATGCATTTCACTGAAGTTTTAAAGGAAATAAAAATGCTTGTGTGTATATGTTAAGAAATGTTTGATATGACAAAATAAAACAACTGCAGACAGGTCTCAACTGAGAGATGATTGGAAAGTCCCATGCAGTTCATCAACAGACTGATAGCATGTTGCAGGGTTGGAGTACTACAGAAGGAGGCTAGCATTTCTGGAACTTGATTTTAATGCAAAGCAGGTAAATGTAAAGCAAGGCAAGTCAGCAATGGCAAATAAAAAATGAGACCATTAGTTCAATGACATTGACGCATATACAATGAGCAGAATAATTATTGTATAGTATACTGCCCTTTACAAAGCAACAACTTGGAGACAATACTAGAATACCACAAATAACAAATGATAAAAGAAAGCCAATTTGAAGACAGTACTTGCAAACACTTTCAACAGAGTGAGCCTAATTTGAGCCATGGTTCCTGATTCTGTGACGTTGCAAAGTTAGATGGTTGAATTGTTTAATAAGAAGATTCATGCTGCCATATTATCAGTTACTGCTTTTCCTGAAAGCCCATCACAGCTTTATAAGTAGGTGAATGAGGTGGTAAAGAACTGCATGTTCAGTTTTACTGTTATGCACATATATTACAATGCTATTATGCTTGAATGTCTTCCACAGACAGTAGCACAACACCAACCAAAAGAGTATGAGTACAGCACCATACATTAGGACACTGCATTCATTGGTGGATTTTTGTATATTTTTCATGTGAATATTTCTATGTTCTTTGATTCCATCCATATCCTAAAGAAGCGAAGGGATGATTTAGCATAGTATGAATGAGTATGGGGTTGTTTGTGAATGTGTTCTGTCATCGTGCTCCTGTGACCATAAAATGAACAGTTGAATGGGTTACACATACATTAAAGAAACATATGTATATGTAATTATATAATTAATGTTATGGAGTGGCTGCTAGAAAAAGAGTTTCATCTAAACCATTTATGAATATTTTTTGCAAGACATTTCTCAACAGGGAGCAGTATCTGTATGAGAGAAGCGAGTGAAATAAAATAATGACACTGGAGTCAGAAAATCATGTATCTTCATCTTTTTTTCTAGGAATTATATCATCTTTGAGGCAGTTCCCTATAACTGAAAAGCCTGCCATGAAAGCATTAGCAATAATACTATCTTTAAAGTCATTGAGGTCTCCTCTAACAGCCATACTAGCTCTAAATACAAGACGTGTGATTCTGCCCAATTATAGTTACATGACAAGATGACTACCTTAAAGGGATACACAGATTTCATGCACTGGTCATGGAGCTATTCTGGAGCTTCATGTTTTTCACTTACTCGATGGGAGATGACAAATGAACCCCATTTGTTATTCTTATGTTTTTGTACATTTGCTGTAATATATAACAATAATGTATCCTTAGCAAGTTTCAGTTTGGAAACTTATTAAAGTTTACATTGAAATGTACAACATGTAAACATTAATTATACAGAAAGATAATACAAAGCAAACTAATTTACACTGCACATTATAGCAAATATCAAGGAATGAATATATCAATAAATAACAGTAATAATTTAATAATGCATTGTGAGAATCAACGTATTATGTTTCAGCTGGGTTTTCTCCCTTGCTATTATTTATTTAAATTTTATTGTCATTTCTCATTTTTTCAAAGTATCTTTTTTCATGTGTTCTTTGTTTTAAGGTTTTTTTTTTTTTTTGTCAGTACTCTTTTATGTAAATATTGTTTATATTGTGGTGTCAATGCTATATTCCTTGTGTTTTGTGGGTGGAACACCAAGAGATTTGGCCGCCATGGCATCACTAGCAAGGCAACACCCTCAGCTTTTCTGTTGAGGCGGTGGAGATGTGTCCCTCAGATAATCATTAAGACACTGTGAAAATGGCATTGGCAATGTGAATACTGTTATGATTTTCTGGTTATTGTGGATTCATTTAGTTTGTTTTTGAGTTCTGATTCTTGGGATTGCAGATTGGCCTCATTTGCCTATTTTTTCTTTTTTTCTTATGTAGTAAGTTATTTGTTGATAAAGATTCTCAATATTCCTTAGTCTAAAGATCAAGAACTTTACAGTTATCTTCTCTCTTGAAGGGCATTTTGTGTATTTGGAATATTTTAAAGTATTTTTAAAGCCCCATTTTAGGCCTGTGCAGGCCTTGAACCATGCCATTTGAGTTAGGTGCAAAGCTGCCAGTGCAGTGGTTATCGGGTATTTGCTTACTTTGACGTCTGGACCTTTGTTTTACTATTTATTGCGATATCACAACACTGAGCAAGAACACAACAGCAAAAGAACATACAGAAATAACACAAATAAAAAAACTACAAGCCTTTTTGGGCCCTGCAACACAGGTGTTTCGGTCCTTTCTACCAAGGGTGTGGTGTGGTGTGGCTTGTCATAGTATGATTTTTCTGAAGATTAAATTTGTGTTTTAGTTTTTTTCTTATCTGGCTACTTAACTAGTAATGGCATACACATGGACTGTTTAATGAGGTGATTGCTGTTTACTGGTGTGGCGAAAGCAAGCATCAGCTGGGTTTGGCCATGCACAATAAATAGCAGAAGGGCAAGTAAGAATGTAAAAAAGGGAATCATGGGAAAGCAAGTGAGCACAACCTTGAGAGAAGCAAGAGCAAAGCAAAATGGTAAGAACATTTATGTAGGATTCGATACAGGCGGGGGGGGGGGGGGGGGGGTATGGGGTACAATACAGTTGGGAGGAGGGGTCTAGATCTGCTGGTCAAATACTAAAGTAGCAGTGAAGGCAGAAAGTGGCTGCTGAAGTTAAAGGAATGGTCCGGAAGTGGAGATGGAGCACTGTGCAAAGCTGATGAAGGCTGCTGCTGTGTGCTGGGCTTGGTGAATGGTGGCGAGATTCCAGGGTCTGACCAGTACTCCGGGGATGGGCTGGCCTGGGTCAGCTTCTGTGCTTCCAATGGGAATAAAACTTTCCTTTATTATAACTTTTATGCACTGATTTTTAATTGTTCTCTCTGAAAGTAAATGACTTTGTATTTGGCTCTTATACTTTTAATAGTATAATTTTAACTTTTTTATTTCTCCAAAGACACTGGTTTAAACGAAACACAGTGGACACTTTAATTCTTTGCTGTGGTTTAAAATAAAAGCCCTGTACTTTTTGTACCTTAAATCTTGTTGCTCTCCTCAGTTAATACCGGTCCTTATTCAGTTGATGACCTGAGATGCCCCACCAAGTGACAGTGTCATGAGTTGCTGGCATAGGGTATCACAGGTGGCAAAAAATAGCATCACAAGCCCTAAAACAGCTCTCCCATTCACCACTCAAATGCCCTCTTCCTTCTCTCTCACCTCAGGCTTTGGCCAAGCAAATCTCCCTGCCACTTTGAGCTTTTGCCCAGCTCACCTCCTGACTCTAACTTGAAATGACCTGCCCCAGTGGGTTTCAAGATCGGTCCTGGAGGACTTCTCCATGGCTGCAGGCTTCTTTTCCAACAATTTCATTATCTGTGCACCATGCTTCCTTTTAATTCAGCAGTAATCTAACCCAGGGGTAGGCAACGTCGGTCCTGGAGTGCCACAGTATGTGCAGGTTTTTGTTCCAACCCAGTTCCTTAACGAGAACTCAATTATTGCTGATGAAGCACATATTGCTTAAGTGACATTTTAATGATTCATTTTAGTGGTCTCGCTTGTTAAGGTTCTCCAACCTTAATTGCTTATTTCAATCTTAAACTGCTGCATTCAGTGTTTTAATTGTTCCTTATTAGCAATAAGATGTAAACCAGGGGTAGGCAATGTTGGTCCTGGTGAGCCGCAGTGGCTACAGGTTTTCATTCAACCCAATTGCTTAATTAGAAACCAATCATTGCCAATCTCAGATACCTTATTTAATTTTATGGCTTGTTAGTCTGTGCAATGTAAGGCTTTTATATCGTAGATTTTTTTCCTTTCCAAGGATATCATCCAAATGATTTGAAGCCTAAAACAGATCATTTTCAGTCTGTCACATTTTTCTATTACGTGTTTTATTAAATCAAACCGTGCATGATGAACACACACAGATGTAATTGGAAAAAAGCTAGCTGGAGAACTGCTGGCTGCTTTGTCTTTTACATCTTATTGCTAATAAGGAGCAATTAAAACACTGAATGCAGCAGTTTAAGATTGAAATAAGCAATTAAGGTTGGAGAACCTTAACAAGCGAGACCACTAAAATGAAGCATTAAAATGTCACTTAAGCAATGTGTGCTTCATCAGCAATAATTGAGTTCTCGTTAAGGAACTGGGTTGGAACAAAAACCTGCACATACTGTGGCACTCCAGGACCGATGTTGCCTACCCCTGATCTAACCTATAAATATAATAACTTTTTAAATATTTGTATTATTTAATATCTTTAAATACTTACTTTCCTTTTGCTGCTATCTTTTTAGTTTACCTTTTTCTGTAGAATATGTTAACTTCATTGTATGCACTTGCATTGCAGATATAGGTGCAACCAACACAGATTGCTAAAGTGGAGCTCTGACACCACTGCTATTGTTACTTGTCTACTCAGAAAGTAACATTTCTTACAAATGAGTTGACAATGAATGTAACTGCTCACCTTCAGCATTCTGTGCTTCCATGTTTTTATGTATTTAAGGGAGCAGATGTTATAGACAGAGACTGAAATTACAAATACAAATTTCACAATTTCTTGTAGTAAGAATAAAAGAGAACAGCTCACTAAACAATGATATCAAATAAAGGTACAATGAAGGAATGATTGCAAAAATGGTTGGAATGAAAACACACAGACACAGAAGTCTTCCAGGACTAAATTAGAAACCACCGGTGTAGCCGCCGAAGTATAAGGCGAGTTTAAGCATGGGTAAAATGCGTGCCGAAAGAAATCTCTCAGTCCAAAAGTTTGTTTTGAAAATATTTAGTGAAAGTTAAGAGCAAATAATCCACACAAGAATAAAGAAAAAGGTTGTTACACACGTAGAATAAAAAGCAAAAAAAAGGAAAAACATATCTTAGCTTTTCTTAAGAAACTTTAGTTATTTCTGTACTTAAAAGTTCTTTATTTCTTCTTCTATACTTAAAGATCCTTAAATTCTTATATATTTAAAGATTCTTAGCTTCTTCTTCTGTACACTTAAAGTGTACAGTTCTGCACTTAAATAAGTGCTGTTTTCTTACAAGTTACTTCAGACACTCAAAAGGCCCATTGGCACGGTTTAAAACCATGTGCCCTCTACACCTTACACATGGCAAGGCTGGTCACTAACTGAGAATAAAGTTTAGTCAGACCTGTTAGAAATGGCAAGAATATACCAATACAATTCTACTTATGGGGGGTTATAGGAACCTCCCATAGATTATGCATTGTCATCTAGTAAAATATTTATGAATCTTATATAACTAGGAAATGGCTCTTACAACCAGGCTATACCCATGAGGAAGCTTTATGTCTCAATCAGCTGTTGGTTGTCATGTTATTTTCTAATCTGCTTAATACAGACCGGTGTTGCAAGAGGGAACTGAAGCCCACCTCAGCTAGAATACAGTGCAAGGCAGATGCAAACCCTGGACAGGATGCCAGTCCATCACTGGGTGAACACACACACACACCAAACAAATACTATGGCCAGTTTAGCATTGCCAATTCACCTAACCTGTGTGTCTTTGGACAGTGGGAGGAAACTGGAGCACTCTGAGAAAACCTATGCAGACACGGGGAGAACATGCAAACTCCATGTAGGGAGAACCAAGAACGCAAAATTTGGCTTCTTAACTGTGAAGTCTAGCAGTGCCATTGTGCCACCATGCTGCCCTCAGCTGCTGCTTCCAGGGCAATAATCAGAATAAAATCAACTCCATCTCAGAGTTTAGTTCGGTGGCCCCAGATATTCCTGTATCTCTGAGGCTCATCGAACAGTTAAAGGTCAAAAAAGTTATTTTTGGCAAAAACGCAGCCTACCCTCCAAAACCCGCAGCAGGACCCCATCTATTTCATACAGAAGTTCTCTACTCTCAGCTTACAGCAGAGCTTTTCAGTTACATCATGGATGGCCACAATGGTTGCAAGTTTTCACTTTAGCAAATTCTTAATTAGAACCCATTTATTTAGCTCTAAAGCAAAATATATATTTTGGGCTTAGCTTTAGTTAACTCTCTTGTCACGATTCAGAAGCTTTAAATGCCTATGTCAGTTTTAATTGTGGCCTGTTGTCTTATCCAGCCATCAGTTAATAAAGCGGGGAAAATGACAAAGAATCTACCAGCTTTCCAGCTAATGTATTTCCATTTAAACCTGTGTATATGTATCATGAAGCATTTGTTAATAAAATATTTTGAAATTAATAAAAAGTAAAGGACCAAGAGGTACAAAACTGTTCAGGACCACAAAACATATGAATAATGTTCTCAGAAAATGAAAAATCTGCAATGTGATAAAGTTCTGTCTTGGAAAAATGAAAACACTTAGCAAGCCATGTAATTAAATACCAAGTTTCATTGTCTGCTGAGCTTGGCTTCTAATTACAAAACTGCTTGGAATAAAAACCCACCCCGACTGTGGGTACTCAAGACCATATCTGACTTTAAAAGAATGTTCCTGCTCATCTGCCAGCATCACCAATCTGCATTTTCACAACTATGTGTCTACCTAATAAAGTAAGATAATATTACCCTAACAACCTAGAGGAACATCACCCAAGTCATCCCAGGTCGCAGTTCTCTCACTCAGTCACCAGACCCCCCTGCCTAGTTCCTTTCTGGGGCTACTCAAAGACATATGGGGGATACATCTTGAACACGTAATTATCTCAGCTCTTTGAGGGGCCCTTCCCCTGTCACATGGCATCATATTTTTGCTTGTTTGTCAGGCAACTGATCATAGCACATAAGAATGAACTCAATCATAGACCTACGTCAAAGATCATCTTTTAAACCCGATGATAAATGCCCTTTCATTAGCCTTAACTGGAGCCAAAGAAAACCATATCCATCTATGCCAGAAGACCGCTATTCATTTAACAGAGCAAGAAAAACAGACTAAAATGTTTTTAAAAACTGTAAACAAGATATTTAATCAGAGTGACAGATCTAAGGACAGTAAAATCAGGACCTCAGAGTAATTCAGCACAGTCTAGAAGAAGATCTCTGCTGAAAATGGCATCCATATTCAGAAGAGAGATTGGTTTGTGCAAACCAACAAAAGATGCAGCAGAAGGAAGCATCTGAAAAACTGTAAAGTACACAGAGTTTGACCTCCATAACAGCACGGGTTTAGAAGATGTGCACTGGAAGCTGCAAAAGTCTCAAAAATCTTGGCATTGCTGGTTTTTTTTGTTTTTTTTTATAAACTCAAAGCATCAGAATGATAACAAAAATACATTGCTTATTAGTAATGAATTTGGAAGAAACACAATACAATGACATGTACTAAGTGGCCAAAGAGAAATTACATACACACTTCTGAGGGCTAATAAAAATTTGTAGGTAGAATAAAATCTCTAATGCACCTAACAACTTAATGCATACCTTATTTTTCTACTAAATTTCAGACCCCAAGTGTAATTATGTTTCATTTAGTCAGGAATGAAAAATATTATTTTTTGATTTACTATTTTTTTTGTCATATAACATGTAACATAACAACTTCACACTTCATATATGCCACCATTTTGTTCTTCTAGATTTCATGAGAGTAACCATTTTCAGACTGCAATGGCTGCTAGGCATGTAATGCATATACCATATAACCCATGACATCATGGCAGTCACGACATATAAGATTGTCCAGTTGTATTCAGCAGTTGTCTGAACTCTAGGAAATCCTACTGATTACTTGTCAGAGACTAGCAAATAATGAAAACTGTTCAGATCTTTTGGCTAAGAATTCTTTTTTGGCTTTAACTAATGATTTTGAGTATGATTTTGGTGTTGGTAACAAATTCAAAAGGACATTAGAACAACTGTGATGATAACAGGCCATTCAGCCCAACATTCATCTCCATCCACATTATCCAGATTGTCTGAAAAAACATCAAGTCAAAATATGATGGTCCCTAAAGTCCTTCATTGCACCAGAATACTTGGTAATTTATACTGTGCGTCTATGGTTCTCTGTGTGAAGAAAACTTTCTAACATTTGTGCAAAATGTATCCTTTACAAGTTGCCAACTGTGTCTCCATATTCATGTTGAAGAATATATTTTTAAAATACCATCCTGGATCCACTAGACTAGTTTATTTGATAGTTTTAAAAGCTTCAATTATATCACCTCTTAATATCATTTTGCTTAAATTGAAAAAGTTCACCTCCTTTAATCTTTCCTCACAACTCATCCCCTGCAGGCCTGAAATCAGCCTGGTTACTCTTCTCTGGATTTTTTCTAGTGCTGCTGTCTTTTTCATAGTCTGGAGACCAAAGCTGCACACAGTATTCCAGGTGGGGCCTCATCAGTGCATTATAAAGTTTAACCATAAGAAACAGACCTTACCTTTGAGTATGACTACTCTATCGTTTACTCCCATAAGTCGGACATATAAATCGCATCCAGTCTGATTACAGTAATCCCTCGCTATATCGCGCTTCGACTTTCGTGGCTTCACTCTATCACGGATTTTATATGTAAGCATATTTAAATATATATCGCGGATTTTTTGCTGGTTCACGGATTTCTGCGGACAATGGGTCTTTTAATTTCTGGTACATGCTTCCTCAATTGGTTTGCCCAGTTGATTTCATACAAGGGACGCTATTGGCAGATGGCTGAGAAGCTACCCAACCAGAGCGCGTATTACCTATTAAATAAAAGTCCTCAAATATATTGTGAGCACGGGGGCTGTTCGCACACCTAGAAGATACGGCCGCTCCTCAAAAAACACTGAAAGATTACCTTCACATTGCTCTCTTCCTTGCTGGGCTTAAATGTGGCTGTTTTGTCAAGCGATATGCTTCCTGCATGGTGCTTCGCATACTTAAAAGATCAAACAGCACGTATTGATTTTTGATTGTTTGCCTTTCTCTCTCTCTCTCTCTTGCTGTGACATTCTCTGCTCCTGATGGAGGGGGTGTAAGCAGGGGGGCTGTTCGCACCCCTAGACGATACGGACGCTCGTCTAAAAATGCTGAAAGATTATCTTCACGTTGCTCCCTTTCTTGCAGCTGGTTTGTCAAGCGATATGCTTCCTGCATGGTGCTTCGCATACTTAAAAGCTCGAACGGCACGTATTGATTTTTGTTTGTTTTTCTCTGTCTCTCTCTCTCTCACTCTCTCTGACATTCTCTGCTCCTGACGGAGGGGGTGTTAGCAGGGGGGCTGTTCGCACCACTAGACGATACGGACGCTCCTCTAAAAAAATGCTGAAAGGCTACCTTTACATTGCTCCCTTCCTAGCAGCTGCGTTGTCCGGCGGTGCTTCGCATACTTAAAAGCCAAACAGCCCTATTGATTTCTGATTGTTTGCTTTTATCTCTCTCTCTCTCTGACATTCTCTGCTCCTGATGCGCACTCCTTTGAAGAGGAAGATATGTTTGCATTCTTTTAATTGTGAGACGGAACTGTCATCTCTGTCTTGTCATGGAGCACAGTTTAAACTTTTGAAAAAGAGACAAATGTTTATTTGCAGTGTTTGAATAAAGTTCCTGTCTCTCTACAACCTCCTGTGTTTCTGTGCAAATCTGTGACCCAAGCATGACAATATAAAAATAACAATATAAACATATGGTTTCTACTTCACGGATTTTCACCTTTCGCGGGGGGTTCTGGAACGCAACCCCCGCAATAGAGGAGGGATTACTGTATACTCATTTGACTGTACAGCTGGGTTGATCAAAAAGAATTGCTTTAGAATTTGACAATGCACTTTGTAATAGAGTAAAAAAAGTTTGTAAAGTTATCTCCACATTTTTTAAATCCAATTGTTACTATTACAATGTTTAATGTGTTTTATCCTCAATTGAATAATAAATTAGCATTACCCAAATAAAGCCATACTAAAGTTATTTTTATAAGATATACTACATACAAAATGTGTGACATGGTGTTGAAGGAGGAAAATCCACAGCTCTACCTAGCATTGTTGTGACTCTTTTACCCAGTAATGTTTTGTGATATATGAGAAGTGCTATAATAATTGTATTCCTTGTCACTCATACTCATCTAAGGACTACCTTCCAGGCTCATCTATGGTAAGTAATACCTCGCCTGGGCAAAGAGGGGCCGCTGTCACTAATGGTGTCATCTCTTTATCACTCCTTGGCACTTAGAATACGGACAATGAGGGCAACTGACCCAACCCCTTACTGTCTGACAACTGTAAAAGTCAGGTGGTCCCACAAGCTGACATCTCATTTGAACCCAGGCTAGGAAGAGTGTGGAGCATCAGTGTATAGACCCCTTAAAAAAAGAGATGAGGAGGACATTACTTTTGCTTTTGTTTATATTTTGTGCCATTGTATGCTTGTTTTGTTTATTCTTGCATTTGAAGTAAACAGGGCAACCCGATAAGTGCCCCAACATGACTCAGAACTTTGTCATCTATTTTTCACTGGATCACATTCTTTATTCAAATGTTTGCACACTGTATTAAATGTGTAAGAGTTGTAAGCCATTCACTTAATAATTTATTTCATGCATAGGGGTAAATAAACTCCAAGCATTTATTTTGGAAGGTGGAGATCACATACTGCTAAGACAAGTGCCCTACTGGAAATGTCTTTTTGTACTCAATATAAATAACTTTATGAAATATACATCAATTAATATTAAATCTGATATGTTATAGCAGAAAATAGTTTGCAGGTGTGTTTACAGTCCATCAACACTAATGCGTGTCCTTGAAATTTTTCTGCTGTTTGCATGATAGCATTTTATATCTATTAGGAGGTATACATTTTTATAAATATCTATGCTTGCAGAACCAAAGAAACAAATTTAAACATATGACACTGGAAATTTAAAAAATATCACTGTTATACATCGTCACGCTTGGGTCACAGAATTGCACAGAAACACAGGAGATTGTAGAGACAGAAACTTTATTCAAACACTTCCCCGCCAGTACCGCTTCACTGGCTACTTTCTCCACAATCCACTCGATCGAGTCCCCCTCAAACCAGCTGTGAACGAGATGAATTAAATCCTGCAACTGAGCATGAACAGGACGATCCAGGTCCAGTTTCCATTGGCAAGGCACAGAGCCCTTAGCCAGGCCCAGAACATCTGCATCGTCTTGAGGATCTGTCTGGTACCACTTTCAGAAGTAAAACGAGCTCAATATGCAGTTACTCGATTAAAGAATAGACAAACATCACTGGGGAGCACAACGGGAGTGGGACCCCCAACAGAAGCAGAGGATGTCTGAAGGAGGAGGAGGAGGAGGGGAGAGAAACAAAGCATTCAGCCAAAAAAGGACAGGTGCTGTTCAGGCTTTTAAGTATGCGCAGCGTCTCGCAAGAAGTCTATCACGTAACAGAGGAGCCGCAAGTAAGCCCAGCAACTAAGGGAGCAATGTGAAGGTAGTATGTCAGCATTTTTTAAGATGGTTTTTTTGAGGAGCGTCCGTGTCTTCTAGGGGTGTATGCCTGCTCACAACATATCCACAGTATGGGATATTTGTGATTTTTGGCTTAAGATGAACATGGGACTGCCATACGATCAGAACCAATAGGATGCTGAATACAACATAACAAAAGACTCTTAAAGGGGAAATAAAAAAAATAAAACTTTTCTCAATTAGTTTTTAATTGTCAATTTGAGAAAAAAATAAAATTGTGATAAAAAACATCAGGGTCAACCACATGAAAAAATAAGCTTTTAGATTTGAGATCACTACTACCTAATTATATGATATTAGCTGTTACCCAGGTATATTTTTATAATTGGTTTAAGGTAAGAAAGTAGATATTTATGTGTTTTTGAAATGTTGTCATTACTGGCTACAAAGCTAGTGTCCCTCCCATCCATCATCTGCACTACCACTCTATCAGTTTCTCTACTCTCATTACTCAAAAATGTGCTCTTTTTCAAACTGTGAATGCTGCTACTTTGTATTTCTCAGTTTCATGATTGATATTTAATTCCACATTAATAAACTGAATGTCTTAAATTATTGAATCCATGGAACTCGGAAAGAACTTACAATAATAATAATAATTCATTACATTTATATAGCGCTTTTCTCAGTACTCAAAGTGCTATCCACACAGGGAGGAACCGGGAAGCGAACCCACAATCTTCCACAGTCTCCTTACTGCAAAGCAGCAGCACTACAGTAGGGGAGACCAGGGAGACTGCCGTTCACAGACATTGCTGCAGATCTCCTTATTATTATAGGAGGCAGCACCACAGCATTTGATAATGATATATAGATGATTCAAAATTGACACATTGAACACTGAATTAAAATAGCTACATATATTGACATCAAACCCTAAAATTAAAACTGCTTCATTCTGGTTTATCTCTATCACACTTAGTAACAATATGCTTATAACATCACAAAATAAAAGGGAGTGGTGAGTATAACAGCAAAATTTTCTCTGCCCCTTTTTAGCCACTCATCACCATGGCCTCCCAGGCACGTAAAGAACTAGGGCCCATCCCTGGAGAGATGCCAGCCTATGTCTGCCATCCATCACAATTATAAGATGGCCAGCTATAAATACCATCCATCCATCCATCCATCCATTTTCCAACCCGCTGAATCCAAACACAGGGTCACGGGGTTCTGCTGGAGCCAATCCCAGCCAACACAGGGCACAAGGCAGGAACCAATCCCAGGCAGGGTGCCAACCCACCGCAGGACACACACAAACACACCCACACACCAAGCACACACTAGGGCCAATTTAGAATCGCCAATCCACCTAACCTGCATGTCTTTGGACTGTGGGAGGAAACCGGAGCGCCCGGAGGAAACCTACGCAGACACGGGGAGAATATGCAAACTCCACGCAGGGAGGACCCGGGAAGCGAACTCAGGTCCCCAGGTCTCCCAACTGCGAGGCAGCAGCACTACCCACTGCGCCACCGTGCCGCCCAGCTATAAATACTTTCATCCAAAATACTATAATAGACAGCTTTAGTTAAAACTTCCCATCCAGCCATGTGTTTCCTCAGATCTCTTGAACCAGCCAACTAAATGGCAGCCTTCAGTCAGCTGGTGTTTCCCCAGTTATGGAGCACTAAAGTGCTAAACAGGCTGAGAAAAGACAGAATACTGATAATACACTAGAAATCAACTACTGTCTTTGTCCAGCATTACATAACACATTCATTATTACTGTAGTAAATAAAATGTCCGCAGAGCATAAGAATAACATGTCATTTCTGACTAAAGTGTCTGAAGTAACAAAAATATGTACACATAAGCAGTGCAATTGCGAACTGTCCAATGAGGCATTACTTCCAGCCTCCACAAATAAAACAGAGACTAATGGTGTTAAATTTTTAAAAATGCTAATACATAGCTTAGTGCTTATTGCACATTTTACTTTTCTATCAGATTTCTTACCTCAGTGTCTTTTTGTTTTGATGGTGTTAAGAGAATGAAACCTATGAAAACCAGTAGGGACCACCTAAATATTTTTTTTAACGGGGAAATATTAAAATGTGCTGTATAAACAGTGATCAATTGAATGGGTGGTTTGGGAGGATTGGGATTGATTTGTCACAGCTAAATCCCAGCCTGGAAGATCCAGGATTGACTCTCAGTCTGATCACTATCTGTGGGATTTTGCACTTTCTCCTTGTGTTCCCATGGGGCTTTTTTTGGGTGTTCCAGTTTCCACCCTCATTCTACAGACATGGAGTTTATCTGGCAGCTCTAAATTGTCTAGGTATGGCTGTGTGTATAGGGGTGTTCAATTCATAGTCAGTTTCTGTCCTTCACCTATGGCTGATACAATTGGCTCTATCCTCCTGTAACTCCATAAAGGGCAATTTTGCTTTAGAAAGTGGATAGAAAGAAGGACTGACTGACTGAAATAAACAGTGTGAATGGTAAAGTTGTGCTGCAACTACATCCGGCTTCCAGTGTTCAGACTAAACATGATAAACACATTCAGTTTCATTTGATTTATTTTTGCATAGTGCTTTTCACAGAATGCAGGCACCGAGCATTGCACTAAAGGTAGATGCAGATAGAAACTTTACAAATTACTAATTACATAATGAGTACACATAAAAACACAAGTTTGTTTAACCAGACAGAAAAACAAGGTAGTTTAAAACTGATTAACATACAAACAGTCCAGCCATATCTGTCCATTATTCATTGTTGAACTATACATCACATCATTTTTGGTTCTATAATACTTGAACGAGTTACTGTCCTTTTCAGCTCATCACATGCTGTACACGTATTTGAAATGTCCAATGTGCAGATGATGTCCTCTATGAGTGGTTAAGAAGAGCAGAAGGTCACATTTTGTTTTATTTCCTCTCAATAAGGAGTTTTGAGCAGTGTATAGTACAATGTAAAAGATGCTGTACAAGCTACTGTTGTTTAGCAACACCTTTTCATTTGTCTAGGTTAAGAAGACAGCCATCATATTTTACCTTTGTCATCAGAGGCATGTCATATATTTTCATATTTTGAGGACCTGTCTGTCTGACTTAGGACACTCAGACTGATTCATGGAATAGGTTCTTGAGAACTAAACCCCAGTATACCACAGTCTCATGTGGGAGGGGTATTTTATCCATACATTACAAAGATTACCTATTCAGATCATAACATTTATGTTTTTAACTATAGAAATGTCGCTAGGGTATTAGTCTGAAAGTGTCAGAATTCTCTGCATTCTCACGAATAACAATACTCACAATTCCTGGTTAATTATTAATTAGGAGCCTCAGTACTATGCAGTGGCAGTCCCGCCTCCTCTAAGTACTGTATCTGCAGGACTACGTGAGCGCAGCTCTCTCACTGCCATCCTGCCTTTCATGTCTGCAGTAAAGATCACACTGCTGAAGGGGCACTGATACAACAAGCCTCTTTAGGTCACCTATTCAGAAAAACCATTTGCAAAGCATCTAAAAATATTTTCAAATATAACACCCTCTCTGGCTAAAGCCATTTCTTCATAAATTACAGAATGTGTTACAGTCATTTTTCCAGTTGTAACCACTCACAACAGAATGGAGCGTCTTACTGATGGTAAAAACAGTCCTCTTGGGCCTCACTCCATAAGCAGACAGTAATAGAGCTTCCAATTAATTACTATTCCATGAAGCATTCTGATAACCACTACGCTCTGCTTAGTAAGCACTTTACTTCCTGACAGCTTAAAGATGAATTGTGCTACAGATACTATAGTACATACCACCATGAGTCCTGTCATCGTAGCTTAGGATTGCTGCACGTTTGTCTCTATAATGGGCTGTCTGATGCTTCACCCACTTTACCTAAAAGAAAGAGAAGAACAAACATATTGTAGGTTAAAATGTAAAATGCTTCATTAGCTACAGCTGTGTGCAAGGTAGACAGTGAGAATGCTGAAATTAGCTGTAGGCTTTGAAATTATCTTTCACTTATTTGTTTTTAACCCTGCTGCAAGAAAAGTTAAACAGATTCTACAGTCTTACTTTAGGGAAACACTTGTGTAGGGCCTCTAGTGGCAACAATTGGGTATAAGGTACAGTATGTTGTACTGTACTGAATTACAATTCCCACATTTTCTTATTCGAGTGATGTGAAAGTGGGGTTATTTTGCCAGTTGCGACACTAGTGCAATAAGAAAGCTGGCTGTAAGCAGAATTACAGGGCATGCTAGAGTACACATATGTCAAATATTTCAAGGATAAAAGACTATATGTGGAATTTAAATTTAATAGTACTGTCACATGTACAGAGTACACTGAAATAATAGGTAATGGACAATGTATCTTCTCCCATTACCTGACACAATAAAAGATGCTGAATATAACTGGGATACATCAGTCTACATGGATGATGTAAATGGATGCTGCATGTGGTTAATATGGAGATTTTATCAACCATCCACTTTCTTAACTTAGCAAGAACCTTTTTTGTAAAGAAAGCCAGTCCCTGGAAAGCCACACTAAGGCACCAACCACACTTCCTATTACCAGGCCAATTTTGAGACGCCAGCTAGTTTAGAATGCAATTCTGTGAAGTTAAACTCCACAACCTTGACAAAACCCACCCGGGCACGGGGAGGTGATGACAATTCCAAACAGAAATTGGAATGAGACCAAAATTCCTGTAGCTTTAAGACTGCAGTATTACTCATGCACAATCCCTGAGTTTTACCTCAGTATCAATTAAATTAATTATTAAGAGGGATTCAACAGTGACAGAGGGTGTATCATTGCTACCTTTCCTAAAAGCCCATGTAAATATCATTGCAAACTACCAAGAGGGAGTTTCCTTTAGTACATTGAGTGAAATCATTGGAGTTGGGACATACCCTGATGCACTTCACAACCAGCCACAACCCACTACCATTATAAACAGTAACATCTGGAAACCTACAGATGGCAGCCTGTGATCCAGACCCGGTGCTTGAGAAACAAAGCTCTAAATAACAGAAGCCATTAAAGTCAATAATACCTCGATGACAATTGTACTCAGAAGCATCAGGTTGAGCAGTCTTTTGTTTTGGTTTACCATCATGTGACCTGGGTTTTCCTTTCAAAATATTGTGCTTAAAACTATCTTTACTTTCAAATAATTTAGCCAAGGCCGGTATATATTTCATCGACGTCTAGTTGGAGACCATGTAAAACTTTGCGACTACTGGCACAATTTCAGCTTTCCGAAATATCAGGAGCGTGATGCATTTTGACCGCCAATTGATGTGCTGCCTTCTTCCTTTTTCCATTCTGTTTTCGCATGACAAACATGAGACATCAGACAGTGAAGCCTCTCTTTTATGTTGCAGTGTAAAACACCCACTTTTCTTCTTTCCTTTCAGCTACATTGCATGCACTATAATTCTGGCTGAGCAGTCACATTTACAATAGCCGATCTCTATGATTTAGGATTGTCATGGTAATTTGCAAACTGGTTTGAATGCGTCACTCGGGATGTCTACATAACTAGAGGTCATGGAAGTACATTATGACAGTCATCTATCTATCTATCTATCTATCTATCTATCTATCTATCTATCTATCTATCTATCTATCTATCTATCTATCTATCTATCTATCTATCTATCTATCTATCTATCTATCGACATGCTGAGATTATGTAAATGTTATGAGATTATGTTAAGTCTATGATTGAACATTTCTGGCAAAGTCATGTATTGCCTAACAGAAGTGGGGCTGAATGTGTACAAGGGTGTGGCATTGTCAATTCATTTTTACCGTAGTTGTAAAATTAAACAATACGCTGTGATTCCAGGCTGGACAGCCCTATTTTTTATTAAATGACTTGCCTAATACAAAGATATATTGTAGGGTGCATTTAAAAATGGTGGTGGGTTATGTAATAATGTATTAAGGTATTTTGGATATCTGTATAGTACAACAAACAACAATTCCACAAGCCTGCTTCAAATAGACTATCAGGGCAAGGACACTATAGAAATTGTGAAAAAATATTATGAATGTACTGTATAAGGGAGAAGAGCAAACTCCTAAAAGTGTAAGGAGAAGGAATTCATTAAATTTACTCTTTATGAAGAATTTGAAATTGTGTGGAATCAAGATGGGAATGAGGACATGAATATACTGAACAACATAGCATAGCAGAGTGTAAGAGAAGGTCTACCATGGAGCAAATCAGGAGTAAATACAGATAAGAAGAAAATGTTGCACTTGTGAATTGGGAGTGCAAATCATTCAAAGAGATAACAGAAACAGGTGGAACAGAAGTGGACAAGGCTATGTGATGGACAGAATATAAGAAGTGACCTAGTTATGTACGGAATAAATTGAAAACACTGAAACAAGTGACTCCATTTAAAGACCAATAATGTGTCATTTTAACATTAGACATGTAACACTGAGGTGGGTGAGAAATGAAAGTGTTAATATGAATGCTTTATGGACAACGGTGCAAAGGCAGAGCAAAGAAAAGTATTGTAACAAGGGTAGAAACAAAGGGAATGGCAATCATGTAAAAAGAAGTGTCATCAGAAATTAAGTATATGAGGCTTGAATAACAAGAGAAGAAACCATGAACACAGAGGAAAGGAAGTAAAATGGAAATGAAGTAGGATATTTTATGTGTGTTAAAATTGAAAAGAGTAATGAAAGCACCATAAATGTTGTGGTGTAATGCGTACAGTGGATCCAAGGTCCAAGAAAAGCAGACTGGGATTATTGGAAATTACGAGGGCAATCCCAAAAGTAAGGTCTCCAAAGCAGTGGGGACGTAGAGAAACTGTTCGTACGGCTGTTGGCCACACTGTTGTGATTGGTGCTTCCTCCACTCCCAAACAAGCATGCGCGGCTTCGCTGGGATGCTCAATCTTGGCTTGGCAGCCCTTGAAAATGGAGCTCCCGTTGAACGCTACCGCCAAGTGCGAAGTTCGCGCAATTATTCGATTTTTGAAGGCAAAAGGCGTTAAACCGTTTGAAATTCATCGCCAATTGACGGAACTGTATGCACAGTCATGCATGGATGTCAAAAATGTTCGCAAGTGGTATAGAGAGTTTACAGCCGGTTGTACTGATATTCATGACGAACAAAGGAGCGGGAGGCCGTCAATTTCCGACGAGATAGTCACGAAGGTTGAGGAAAACATGCGTAAAGATCGGCGGATCACTCTGGATGCTCTCTGCATTTTGGTTCCTGAGATTTCCCAAAGCACCATCCACAGGATTTTAATGGAAAAGTTGCAATATCGGAAGGTGTGCACAATATGGGTACCACGTATGCTGACAGAAGACCCACTCACCCTATAGTCCAGACTTGGCACCCAGGGGCCACCACCTGTTTCCTAAGTTGAAAGAACAGTTGTCCGGAAGGCGATTCTGCTCCGACGAAGAGGTGAAAGATGAGGTTCAAGGCTTCCTGAAGGACATGGCGGTGAGCTGGTATGACATGGGCATTCTAAAACTACCACAGCGTCTACAAAAATGCATCGCCCGAAATGGCAATTATGTAGAAAAATAAATAATTCTTAAACCTTTAAAATGATGTAAATATTATAGAAAATAAATGGTTGTTTGTATTTCTAAAAAAATAGGAGACCTTACTTTTGGGATTGCTCTCGTACATAACAAAAGGGAATACTGTTAAAAATAAAGTAAAGTAAATGAAGGGAGACCAAACATATACATGTTTTGTTTTCATTTAGTGAATTTTAGATAGGAAAAAAAACTGGTTAATAAGTGGAATGGTGAACAAAAAATAGGAAAAGAAATGCCAGCTATGCTCTGAAAAAAAGCTATCTGACATATCTACATATATAATTCACTAAGTCCATGGCAAGCAAGACGCACGCAAGACAGCCACGCCCGCCAACTCACAGAGCCCCTCCCACCAACAATTCACTAAGCAGCCGACCATGGCACACGCACGTCAGAGCCCCACCCACCAACAATTCGCGCGAGAGCGAAAGCATTTGCCAACAATGTTTTCATTAATCAAGAACAAAAGTCGGAGGTTCAAAGACGATCACATACCGTCGTAGTTCCGACCATAAACGATGCCGACTGGCGATCTGGCGGCGTTATTCCCATGATCCGCCGGGCAACCAAAGCTGAAACTTAAAGGAACTGATGGAAGGGCACCACCAGGTGTGGAGCCTTTGGCTTAATTAGACTCAACACGGGAAACCTCACCCGGCCCGGACAAAAAGAACAATGAAAAGTCAACATGGCTCAGAGGTGCATGTGGACTGTAGCAGATGCGAAACCGATTGAGGCGGTGTTTAGAAAATGAATAGTCAATGTGACTCACAAGTGCATGTGGACTGTACACAGACGAAAGCAATTCAGGTGAGTAGTTGGGGGCGGGCACATGAGTAGGCAGTGCGTACTGAACGATGACTAAGAGATGACTGTTCACCTATCAATACATCGTCCTCACCGGGCATCCTTCCCCTCACACCCCGTTCCGCCCTCCACGCGCGACTGCCATCCAGCCCTGTCCCTCGCTTTGGGAGGTGGGGGTGCAGCGGCGGTCCTCCAGTTTTCAGTCACGGGCAATTGTATGTTGCTCTCTCCAGAGTTCCCTTACAGTTGTATCCTCAAACCCACCCCATAAGAAGAAGCATGTTTGTTACGGATGTGAATCGCTGTATGCAGCGTGTAAAACAGTTTGTTTGTTGCGGATGTGAATCACTGTATGCGGCGTGCAAAACAGTTTGCGAGGGGTATCCCATGGTCTTACAGTTGGTGGGCGGGTCTCTGTTAGTTGCTCTTGCGAGCGGGCACATGACCAGGCAGTGTGTATGCTTCGAGAGCGAGGGTGGACGCGACAGGACCATCTAAGAAGAATCATATTTGTCGCGGATGTGAATCACTGTATACAGCGTGTAAAACAACTTGTTTGTTGCGGATGTGAATTGCTGTATGCAGCGTGTAAAACAGTTTGCGAGGGGTATCCCATGGTCTTAGCAGTGTCTATGCTTCGATGTGAATCGCTGTATGAAGCATGTAAAACGCTGTATTGTATGTTGCCCTCTCCAGAGTTCCATCTTTTCATTCACCTACAGTTGTATCCTCAAAACCAACCCCATTTGGACAACTGTGTCTTTCAGGAAGTGTTCACCCATCAATACATAATTATGCGGCGTATGCTATGCCGCGGGTTGGCTAGTGTGAAGTAATAGAATAAAAATAAGATAGAATGTTTAATTTTCAGTGATTGGTTGCTTCAAAGTCATATAAGAATGACACACTATGGTCTGTCTGCTTCAGTACAGCAGTCAATCTGGAAAAGTGTCTTGCCTTGTGCACAGTGCTTAAAGATTACACACTGATTTTTGGTCAAAATGATTTGCTTGGACAGGACTGAACAGTGGCCTATACAATGAACAGCAATTCTCCAAAAGATTGGTATTATGTGTTCCAATGCACATACCTTATAATTAACAAATAGCACTGACTTGAACTTGTAAATTGTATAATACAGTATCCAGACCTGCTATTGATGATGATTTTAACCCTGGTGATTTGAGAGATATGATCATCTGTTCTCTGGAAGTTAAAATCAACCCCATAACAATAATATTGCCAGCCACTCCAAAGTTAAATATTCTGACAAAACACTAAGCTTCAGATCTTAGATTAGTCACTGGCTAATACCTCTGTGGAATGTCAACAGATATTCCAATTTTCTCTCACTTCACTGAAGACCAGTATGTAAGTTTGATTGGTGACTCTAAAACAGCCTAATATGAATGGGTGTGCCTTATAATGGACTAGCTGCCAATAAAGGGCTGGCTTACACGGTCGATGGTAAGTTGTGAGAGGGACTCAAGATGAAATTAAATTCTTCTTACGATCATATTCCTTATTCTAGAGTACACTGGAGTAATGTAATTCTGTTTATTTTCTGACAGAGCAATTCACAAATTTGCTCCTGGGCAGTGCAGGTCACTCATGTCCCCAACCCTTAAGCCAGCACTGGAATGCTGTTGCCTAATGTACAGCTTCCTGCATCATATCCAGGGCTACTGGAACAGTCTCTAGCTTCAACCCTGGCTTGAAAAAGTAAAGCAGATATATAAAGTGAATTAGCATTTTTTTCAATACAAGGTTTTTAGTAAAATAAATAAATGTCTTTGTTAAAATGATTGATAAAAAATAATCTGTAGACTACATGGACAACAACATTTTTAATCAAAGTTAATTCCTAGTGCTTTGGTGCAGTGGGTGTAAACTAATCATTATCTCATGTTTTCATTAGACTGATTGTTCATTTCTCATATTATTCAACAGCATGGCACTGACAGAATAATTTATCCTTTAGTATGATTAAAGTTATCCACTGAAGAATTAACTATTTGATCTACTATAGAGGCAACCCGCACAATGTAGCCTACATGAATTCCATGGATTTAGTGATCAGTCATACCTACAATTTTACAAAATCTGTAATCCGCAATGTTCGTCAAAAAGAAACAAAACAAATAAAATATTGTAACAGTGTATTTTCCATATTGAATAAATCTATAATAACAATACTTAATGAACAATTTAGTTCATTTTATACTCCCTTTTAGCAATTTCAGAGCCAAAGTATGAAGGCCCAGTGGTTAGTCTTGCTACTTCACAGCTCTAGACTCCTAGGTTTGAATTCTGCATATTATCCAGGGATTTCTCCAGGTACTCCAGTTTTTGTCACAAGTTTTCATGTTAGCTTAACCAATTAATCCAAATCAGAACTGGTATTTTTGTTTATACTCACTAACATCTACAGATACACACTGGAGTGTAGTGATGTACTGAAATGAAAATCTTCAGACAAAACAGAATTTAGGAAAACACAGGGCTGAGATGCTGAATACCTATTTTTCCATTTATGTTTTGCCCATTTGTTGTTTGTGCCATTGTATAACACACAAATGAAATCAATTTCACTTTTATTGTTAATGAAACAGAAGAATAAAACTACAAGTAGATGAACTGAGATCTTTTTGGATTTTTAAGCAGAATTTCTTAACTCTGATTTGTTGGCTTCTGGTATAATGGTTTGTGACCAAATAAATAAAATAAAGTAATGTGCAAAAAACTGAACTGAAAATATATAAATGAATGAATAAATAAAACAGTAACAAAATATAATAAATATCAAACAATGTAAAATTTTTCTTCATACCAGAAAATAGAAAAAAAAAATAGAAAAAACAGCATAACAGTGAAGATGAAGAAGTACCAACAGGTTGGCCAACTTACCTTGGCTAGAATGAGTGTAATATTGCAATTTGCTGGCTTTAAATTTGAAGATCTTGCAGCCAGCCATTAGCAATCTGTTTGTACGCTTCCACTGATTTATAGCTTTTAAACGCATGCAAAATGTATGCACTGAGTCCATATGCTACTGGGTGCTCACTCCAGTCCTTGGCTAGCAAGTGGAACAGACCCACATTTTTTATTATTCAACTTGTTTAAATAGCTTTCTTTATGCTCTGAATTTTTCATCCGTCTATTATTCCTTCTTTTCCCTTCATTTCTCCTTTTGCTTTTGTAAAAGTGTTATATTCACACTCTGTCACTACAATTGGCATTCGTCATTGTAAACAAACCAATAGAATCCTCCAATGATACCACTGATGCGACAAAATGGTGTGATGTATTGCTCATTTCCAACATCCAAAATAAGAATATGAGAGCAGAGGAAGAAGTGTCACACATTTGGACAAAAGATCTGGCTTTTTTCATTTAGCAAAATACTAAATGAGCCATTTATTATTTTTTTTTACTATTTTGCCTCAAATATTTTAAGTGACTGAAAATTTAGTTCATCCCTAGTGGAACTCAGATTTACTGACTGCATCAACTTCTGGTCAAACAACTGCTCAGCATGTAACCACAAAGCATTTACATTTACTTATTTGGCTGACACTTTTATCCAAGATGTCTTATGACATTTACAATACAATTGGTTACCTTTCTTTTGGTTTTGCAATTGCAGAACAGGCAGGTCAAGTGACTTGCTCATGGTCACACAGCATCAGTAGCAGGATTGGAACCCACAACCTCAGGGTGTGAAGTCCAAAGCCTTAACCATTTCACCACACTGATTGTACTATGGAGTTGGCTCAGAATATGACTAATACACAGCAGCCTTCTGCTCAGGACATACTGTATATAACACATGCTGCCTTACAAAGACAAAACCCTCTGCCACCCTGTAGCCTCCCTTCTAAATACTGGTAAAAGCTACACAAGCATTTGCACTTACATCAGCAGATTCAGGACCAGTTTTATCTCCATAAGGATTCTCCACAGCCACACAAACTGACAAATGCAAGTTCTTGTGTAAATATGGTATGATGTTGTTTTCACTGCTTTTTTGTGTGTTGTTGGGATTGTAATACTATCAATAGTTAGACTGAAACATGCAAGTAGGAAATTTGCAGACACACAAGTAGTAAACTTGAGCTTAAAGTAACCCTGTGTGGGTATACTGTATGCGTAAAAAGCTAAGATGTTAAGATTAGATGTGATTTCGCATCTGGCTTGTCACGTAAGTTTATAAATGGAATTTTAAATTGAAGAGATGCTGTTGTCATTGCAAACTCAAGCATCAGCTCATTTCAACTAGCTTTCTTAAAAGCTGCGAACTTGAAAGATATCACAGAGAGAGCATGGAGGATCTGAAGGCTACCTTGCATCTAAAACATCTGAGAATGTAAGTGTCTCAGAGGAATGTAAAATGGGATATATTAAATATTCCTGTACTCAGCTGGTAGCAGTGAGATTACTACCACCTAAAGCGCTCTCTTAAGCCTTGTCAGGAGCAGTTTGTATGAGGGTGGAAAGGGTGAAGATCCAGATTGAAGACAAAAGTGAGTTGGAAAGGTTTCAGATCTGGTCTGCCTTCATATAATGTTTCATTGGTTTTAAATAAGGTGGATGAAGTGTCACACCTCATGGAAAGTCACAGTGAGTTCAGGTTCTTTAGCATTTGGGGTACTTTGGAGAACCAAACCTGCACTTTTATTTCAGACGGCATTATAATGATCGATGGGTGTCGTCCGATACATTCAGATAGTGTAGTAAAGGCAGAAGGCAGACAATGGTAAGACAGCTAAAATAATACAATCAGAACTAAAATGTTTAATCCAGACATTAAAATAGTGTCTGAATTCATCCACATTCCTGCCTAGAAAGATAAGTTACATCATCCTTGTTAATGTTTATTAACTCAGCAACAGATTTGATTCACTCTGCTACCAACACTCTAATGATGAATCATTCTGATTCCAAAATCCTTATGACTTCAACCAGGGGAGCTTCAGAAAGAAGAAACTCCAATAAGCATGTTCCATTTTTGGACACAACAAGTTGGACCTGCTCATTCCAATTATTAACGCCTTTATATGAAAACCTGTAGCACAACTGGGCAGATCTATAAGCCTGTTATCACAGGGAAGCAGCTATCCTATTATCCAAGCTGGGTGATCTTGTGTATTTGGGCTATTGTGGTTTGTTATAATATATAAAGTTTTCCTTAAGCTTCTATAAAGCTTTAATTTCGCATTGGGTACAAATAAAGTATTATCTATCTATCTATCTATCTATCTATCTATCTATCTATCTATCTATCTATCTATCTATCTATCTATCTATCTATCTATCTATCTATCTATCTATCTGTCACGGAGAGGTATCCTATTCAGTGTTTATTTTTTAATGATAAAAAGAGCCTGTGTCAAATCTTTGTGTTTCAGTTGCAGCACCCAAAGCAAGAGTTAAATTATTTCTGTAAATCTTTTATTTGGAAAACCTATTATTAGCTGAACAGCTTATAAAGTCAAAATACATTTGCAAATTTTATCCAAAAGTTAATTTCCATTGAGATATGTGTGCAAAAATATATTCTAATGGAATAAATAAATTTGACTTCATATCTAACACTCAAAGGAATTCATTATTTTTAACAGATTTATTTTCAGTTCTGTTTAAATACATCAGTTATTATTCAAGGTGGTGTCATGCTTAGAACTGCTCTTTTTGGAGCTGCTGGAAACTGGGTTTGAATCCCAGCTTAGTCAGTGACTGCATGGAGTTTGCATGCTTCTCCATCATTATATGGGGTTTTCACAACCAACTCCAATTTTCTCATATAAGTATATAAATGTGTCATGACTGTGCCTCCGTGGTGAGCTGTTTTCCCATACAGGGTTTACTGCTGTCTTGTGCCCAGTGATTCCAGGATATGCTGTGGTCCTTGGGAGTCTTTAATGGAAGAAAACACATGTAAGAAATGGATGGATGGAATTATTGTTCTATTACTGTGCCATGTACCAGGACTCAGTATGAAACTATTAAAACCATGGCAAAAGTATCACGGGCAGACTTTCTTTACTTAAATAATATATTAACTAATTTTAAGAGGCTGGTCATTGATTTTTTCTCTCCATAGGACAAACTGAAGAGATTGTGCCACTATAATTTCTCATCCAAAAAGGTGGGCCAATTCACATAATTGGCAGGTATTCATTTAATACTGTATGTTTCTAACTCCCAGACCTTTTGAGATATATCCTTTAAATTATTCTACTTGATAACACTTGTTATAAACATGTTTTAAAGAAAGTTGGTTAACCATACATTTGGCTTCATATGGACTATTTTTCTCCCAACCTTTGTTTTTTTTTGCATAAATTACTTATTTGTCTTGATAGTGACCAACATTCTGCATTGACCAAGCAAATATCCCCTGCAAGGGGATAGGCCAAGTTGGTAATAAAGTCCTTAGATCTCCAAAGAGCAATTTGACTTTTCTCCAGCACTTCTTATAGTAGTTTCAGCTTCCTCATTGTTTCATTTCTCCAGATCGGAGCGACCATTGTTAATTAGCTATTAATTTTTATTAAAGTGCTTTCCTTTTATTTCAACAAAGGTCTGGTTATATTAACTGCATTGCCCCCAGTTATACCTTTTTTTAGAGTTTGCGTTGAGAGATTTTAATAGGCAAGCTACCTAAATGGGCCCAGAAGAATCTCTTGATAAGTCTTACTTCCTCTACATACCTGATGCTCTGAATTTCCAGATGTGGCTCATCACTTTAACAAATGGGTTTTGAAGCCCTTGAGCCATTACTGGTCAATGAGTCATTAAATGTAGAGAAACAGTTAAGACTGCACCATAAGAGCTGGTTTAAGTCACAGAATAATTAGCTACGTTGTAGTATAATGTTGTACTATAAACAAAAATCAGAATATACGTATAGATTAAGCTCTAACCAGACTGCCTTGGTGTCTACAAGTGCTATTCACTACTGTGGTTTAGAGATTATTAGACCAGTGTGGCATAATAGATAAAACACTGGATTGTGAACCACAAGATTGTCCATTCAATCCTCACATTCCAATTGTAAAAAATGCAAGTGAACAATTAAATCCTAACTTTACTTAAATAAAGGTGCCTACCTTATTATCAAAAGTAGAACGGTTCATGGCCATACATTAACCTACTGTATGACATGGTCTCATAGCCCTTGAAGTTACGGAGCCCTCAATAAATGACAAATGGGTAGGAAACGTGGGCATAAGTTCAGAACATTGCATATACAGTAGATGGAATTTCTCATTTGTACCACTGCTTGTCATTCAGTTGGTTTGAAATCAAATCTATTTTTTTGTGATCAAATCTTTCAAAACTAATGTAAAAGCAACATAAGTTCATAGGTGAAACTAATTAACAAAAAATATTCCTCTGCTTTTGTGTTTTGTGATTGGGACTATGATGCTACAAAAATAGCTACTGATCACTGGTCATGTTTCAGTTGGGAAGGTCAAAGAGTGAGGAGTTGCAGAAGACTGACAAGGATGTCAATAAAAAGGAAAGCACCTGCACTAATGAGGACTAGGTTGCATTCAATGGACTTGTTTGGTACATGTTTTTGAACGTTCTTCTCAATGATGCTTATATTCTCATTTCTTTTCATCTCATTGTTGGAATTTTTGATTAAAGAAATTAGTTGTGAGTAATGGAATTGCAAAGGGTGTATCAAATCCCTTGATTCCTAACTTTTACTAGAATTTTATTATATTTACAGGACTATAAGTAATAAATACATAGATATCAAAGTGGAATTAAAAAGTACATGTCATACATTTCATAAGGTAAAGGAACTTCACAACCATATTAAGGTAAAAACTACTTGAAGGATACTTCACTATCATTTTTTTCACTGAAATAAATATTTTTTATTGGTTGAAAATGCAGCAGCTTATTTGAAAACCACTAATAGCTGAGAGTCTCACACAAAGTGTTAAATAATTTCTAATGCTGCAAGAGTTTGAAATAATTAGTAATATTTTGAGCTGACTCCAATACTCTACAGTATGTAGTGTTTTGCAGTTAAGAGCCAAGCAGTTGTTGGATCAGGATGTAAAGCAGCCAGAATTATTTAGAAGGCACAAAGGCACTGGTTAGTGCTTCTGCGGCATGGGTCCAGGACCCTAGATTTGAATCCCACACCCAGTAACTGTCTGTGTGGAGTAAGTCCATTCTTCTCATGTTCAAGTAGGTTGTGCAACCCCGTGCTTTTGGATCCTTAGCATGATCTGTGACTCTGGGTTCCTAGTAGTTTATAACTGAATGCAAAACAGTGAGAGAGTTCTCACAGACACTTGGAAAAGGTGCAAACATCACTGTCATTTATTACAAAAAAAAATTAATGCAAAGTGAAAAAACAATAGTTAACAAAAATAGGCATCATGCAAAATTATACTACAGTCTGCAGTGCTGAGGTGTCACCCGTTGCACGGCTGCACTTGGGTCCTAACTTGGGATCCTGAGGTGGTTCATTGTGTGGTGGGTGCAGCAATGCACTGTATCAGTGCATGCTCCCAGTGCTGCAATGACACACACACACACACACACACACACACACTGAAAAATAACTACACACCAAAAAAAAAAAGAAAATAAAGGACTATATACAAATATTTACAAGTCCTGCACTGTATGTGCTGCAGTCAAAAATAAAAAGCAAAAAGAAATAAAGGTTTCTTCCTTCCTCAAATAATTCAGTCCAGGAATCTCTTTCCTCATGGAAAAACAAAATATAAGAAGAACAATATTTACAAATTAGTGTGAACTACCGCCACTCCTCTCTTCAGCTCACCGTCTCTCCTTCTCAGATTGCCTCCACCTGGATTTAAATCGGAGGTTCTCTTCAACACCTTCTTTCTATTCGTACTACACTTCTAAATGATCTGTAGCTTAGATTGGCCCAAAGACAAGACGCCCTCTAGCGTCCACAACATTTCATAATGCTGCCCAGTTCCAGAGAACCAATCCCTGCAAACGCCACTTTCGCTCCTCCAATCCAAATCCCGCGTAATGACGATAGCCACGCTATGCCCTATCGTATTATGTGAACTTATTATAAGTTTCCCCAAAGGTTCTGCGTGCACATGATCTTTCCAGCCTTCTGCAGCACTGTCTGTTGGTGAGACTCTCTCTCCCCCTCCAGCAACTTTGATACGTGCCTACCTTCCATAGTGGCACTTTGTTGGGTTGACAGCCACGTGCACTGTTGGGATAGGCTTTTCTCAGTTGCCTTTCCAGGACGGTCTTTTTTGCCACTATGGACACACGACGCTGCTTTGAATGCACGCCTTGTGCACTCTTTAAGTATTCACAAAACTATAGGCTATAAATACTTAGCAATCTGGCCATGTACAGTATGTAAAACCTTCAACTTGGTGATATTATGGTGAAGTGCTATGGTGCTACACCACAAAGGTTTCACTCAAGTTGTTGACCCGCATTAACTGACAGTGCTATATTGCTCCCATGTATTTTGCGCATGAATGAGCACTGTGATGGATTCCTCTAGGGTTAGGTCCTACCTTGAAGCCAGTGCTGCCAGGACAGGCTCAGGGTTAGGAGTAGGGTTAGGTTTTTAGGGAAAGCAAGATGTCCATGAGCTCCGACCTAACTTGAATTAAATGGATTTGGCAATATTATGTTAGTTTGGAGTCAGGAGTGCCACCAACTATCCTTTTAACACCATTACCACCTAAAATGTTTATTTTCCTTTCCATTTCCATCCAAATCTTGTTCAACTCCAAAAATCTTGAAGATGATTTTGTAAAGTATGTATAATAGAATATAGAATAGAATAGAATGCCTTTTATTGTCACTGTACACATGTACAATAAGATTAAAAGCAGCTCCTTTCAGTGCAGACATATATGTAGAACACAACAAGTAAATAAAATAAACAAATGGTGCAAAAAGTTGCAAAAAAAAGTTCTGCAACGCTATATACAAATGGAAATAATAACAACTAAATTGAGTTATTGCACATTATTTAAATACTGGAAAGAATAAATAACTATTGCACTATTGGGTTATTGCACATAATGTAAATATTGCACAATAATGATGATCATGTGCAGTGAGTAGTAGATATTGGACCTGAGAGTAATGATATTGTACAGTATGCAGATATTACACAGTTATTATCAGTATTTGATTTGACTATGTCGCAGGTTTTGCAAATCTTGGATCCATTTTCTGAACCCACTTTGTTTATTATAGGATCGATTAAGGACAAAGTCTACTATGATAGTATCAAGCACAAGATAAGAAACAAATACCCTAGGCTAGGAAACCAAACTAATGCAGGGTACACTCAGTTACAAAGCCTATATAATCATGTCTAAACTTTATACATCTAAAAAGATAACCATGTGCATAATAACAGACTGCAGTACGTCAATTAAAAGTAATAACAATAACTTCAGAAGCAGATGCCAGGCGTTGTTAGTTTCAAAGACATCATTTGTTCCTTTTGCTTCCTTTTTTATTTTAAGGACCTCTAAGTGGCTTACACCCTGCATCACATGCAATAATTGAATTATTCTGAACCAGTTTTCTTGATGCTGATAAATAAAACTTCTGTTACTGATTTGTTTTTGGAACAGCACCAAGTGTAGTATTTGCATTATATTGAAATATTCCTATCATATTAGTTCATAATTCTTGGTAAATGTACCCTTTTATGGTGGCAGTCATATTCAAATAGACATCACATATATTTCATTGTAGCATTTATTTATGCAATAATAGCAACTTGACAGCAAACATAAACTCATGTTATCCGAGCACAATCCCTTCTGCTATTTAGTCGTCATATACATTCAGATTTCAAAATGAAACAGGTGTGAGTGAGCTAACACGTTGCTTTATTAGCAGTTGGCTCCATGACAAGTATTCGCTTCAGTTAATAACATTATCATTTAGAGAAGATGACTGTCAATTTTGTTTTCTTTTGGTCTCATCAGAACCACAAAACAACTCTCTTTCTGAAGGAAAGACTGCATTAAGTGCAGCTTCTATCTCCTGTGCTCAGAGCAGGAGGTTTAGCAAGACAAAAGCGCCTTTTGAAAAAAAGCATTTCAGTGACAATTAGTTCAAAGCACACACATTTACAATACTCATGAAAAGCATCTCTCGCTCAATTCTCTGAACAAATCATGAAATTCTTTTGTGGGTTCTAATGTCACAACAAGAAAAATATTCACATTCAGAAAAGGGCAATGCAAAATAATGTGTTTTTTTTGTGATTGGTAAAGCTTTTAGGTTGTGCATAAGTGGGGGGAGGGGGTGTGGGGGAGGGTCTGTTTCCTAACACTTTGATGTTGTAAAGGCTTTTCTCCTGCAGCATTTTCAATAGATAGCCTGCTGATAAACAAAAAATAAGAATAATATAGATACTTTTTTTTTTGCAGTGATGAATATTTCTTTATAGGTGGCACCAACAAAGACAAGAAAATGCATTTGTGTTAATTTCCTTATTCTGTTGGTTATAATCGTTAGCTTCCTAGACATTTAGTATATTCTAACAGTAATAGCTCGTGTCACAAGTTTTAATTTAGATTTGTCACCTTGTTATAAACTGCATGGAATGACTATTTTAAAAATTGCATGCTTCACTTATTACTGAACAACTAGCATTGCCCGAGTTTAAATTATAACATATATAGAACTATTAATTAGCTGCCTAATTCACATACATTCTTTTTATATTTCCTTTATTTGATTAATTAATCCCTGATTTTCCCCACTATTCAAACACCCTGAAACCCCCAAAATCCATCCATTATACCCCCACAACTCGCCTCTCTGTCAGTGGTGCACAATCGCACATTCACAGGACCTTTCCAGCAGGATACATTGATCCCAATGATTCTTTTAGTCTTGCTGACCAGATGTGTTTTCTTAAATGAGAATACTTATCTGGGGACAACCCATTAAAAAGTGTGTAGTGAATATCCTGTGCTGAAAATGCCACACCTTCAGCACTTCTTCCTAAAACACTCACCTTCAATTTCTCCAGTCTGTGTGTTTTAAACCACTGCCAAGGTTTCTGGGAGAGAGCAAAAGATACTAAAAAAAGACTTGTGGCTGAGAGAAAACAAAAAAAGCTAAAGCTCAGTAGCACAAGGTAACTGAAACTTAATAATTAATTTGCAAATTGTAATGTGGAGATAAACAGTGGATATTCTTATGGGTGTTTCCAGCAGTGGCATGCTGCCACCATTTAATGGGAGGAGAATATGACCTTTGGAAGCAGACATCCTCTGTCATTCCATTGTGGCTTCCGTTTTTGGCCAGAAACCAACTTCCATTCTCGTTGGGATCACTGGTTCCTTTAACACAGCATTTACAAAGTATATATTGAGGAATATATGCCTATACAGTGCATACATTGGATTCACAAAATATTTAGATCTCTTTTGTTTTTGCACACTTTCTTGTGTTGTAGATTTAATTTTAAATTGATCAGTTTTCCCTATTTACTAATTAATCTACACTAACTAACCCATAATGACCAAATCAAAACATTTTATTAGAAAGGTTTACAAATTTATAATTAAAAATCAAAAACTGGAGTATTAGACCCTTTCCTGTGGCACTCCAAGTTGTGGTCAAGTGCATCCTGCTTGCCTTAATTATCATTGAGATATGTCTAGAACTTGACTGAAGTCCACCTGTAGTAAATTCACACCGCATGACTGGACAAAAAACAAGTCATGATGTCCAAGGTACATGATAACAATTGATAAAACTGTGGTAATGCATAGATCAGGACAAACGTGTAAAACCATTTCTAAGTCTTGAGGTTCCCAGGGGCAGAGCAGCTTCAATGAGTATGAAGTGGAAGATGTTTGGAACCACCAGGAGTTGGCTGTCTAGCTAATTTGAGTAACCAGACAAAACAGGCTTTGGTTAAGGAGGTAACAAAGATCCCAATGGTCACTTCTAATACAAAGGCCCTCTGCTGAGATTGAAGAACCTGTCAGAAGGACAATCATCTCAACAGGACTCCAACAATCAGGCATTCGTGGCAGACTGACTAGATGAAAGCTACTCTTAAGTAAAAGACATAGGACAACCCACTTGGAGTTTGTCAAATAGCATCTAAAAGAATCTGATAACATGAAGAAAAAGATTCTCTGGTCTGATGAGACCAAAATTGAACTCTTTGGACAGGACTCCATGCACTGTGTCTGGTGAAGACCAGGCACTGCTCATTACCTGCCTAATGGCATTTTCAACAGTAAAACATTGCTGGTGGTAGCATCATACTAGGGGTGCTTCTCAGTAGCAATGACATGATAATTGAGGGAAGAATGAATGCAACCAAATTTAGAAAAGTTATTGAAAAAAAAACCTGCTTCAGAATGTACATGACCTCAGACTGGGGTGACAATTCACCATTGACTGTTTTTGCGTGGCTCAGCCAAAGCTCCTACTTTTTGTGCTTGTATATAGAATGGCCAAGCAAATAATATTTTGCATAAAGTATATCTTTCCACCAGGTCCTCACTAATTCCATTGCACATTTTTGAGAGACATTTAATAAATAATAATGAATTAATAATAAGAATTAAACATAGCTTTTTATGTAATTATTATTTTTGGCAGCTGGATCCTGAGATTTTTTAAATGGATAAAATAGAAATCAAAGATGGACAAAGGTGAATAAGTGCAGAAGGAAAAACAAGAACAAGTTAATGTAGTGGCAATGAGAAACACCCAACATCAAAAGATGACAGCAAAGGTTAATACCCTAAAAAGAAATAGCTCTTTTTCTAACAGCTAGGGATCATAATTTAAGCTCCACATACAAATATCACTTACTTGAGAGGTTCTTCATTCACACCTGCCAGAAGAGCGCTGACAGCAGCCATGTGAATGGCTCTATTACAGCCCGATAAAGTAAACAATACATCTGAGTCAATGGGGAAAGTACATTATTCCATGTCAAAACACAAGTGTGTTACCTCAAGAATGATTCTTATAGAAGTATATGGCACAAAACAAAATAAGCAAAATAAAGTATCTACCTCCAAAGCCAGTACTGCTTTTGCCATGACCTGGTGTACTGTAGGTTCAATGCCTCTCTACTTCCTTCAGTTCTCTTTGTCCATGGAATTTTGTTATTCATTGTCTTCATATTATGCTGCTTAACACTACTGTCTAGTTGCCACATTCTTGTTTCTAACCATTTCAAAAGTACTTCTCTAACTAGACTGTCACCAACATAAATGCATCGTCACCATCTTCATTCTCCCTAAAATGGTACTCAGTTTGAATTTTCATTTGTGTATCTTCTGGACGTATTCCCTCACCTTATTAGCTGGCCATTTGATTCATTAATGTTCACATTACAAACACCTTACCAGTGTGTTTCTTTTCCTTATTCAGTGTTAATGTTTCTAAAGTCTGTAATGCTATGTTCCACACCTTTTTGCTGGTGAGATGATGGTATGCAGATTTGTATTTATTATGGGTTTTTCATTATACTGTGTAATATATTTGTAGGGAAAGGAATAACTGTCACATTTTAAAAAATTACAGTGTAATTTTGTAATTTTCACACATTAATATGATTTTAATAACTATCACAAGATCTGGAAACAGACACTTAAATGTGTGTATTTATATACTGTATATATCATATTCCATAAATGTACCTCAATGTACATTGAGGTTCCTAATAGAATAAATAAAATTGGTACTCATAAGTATTATAATAAATACTGTTTAATGACTATTCTGATTTATACTTTATTTAATATTTCCTGTCTACTGACATAAGATCTCACATGTTTTTTAAAATCCATGGATGTGTGCTAAAGCTGATGACCACTATCCAAGTATGAAACCTTAATAATGACTGCAGAGTTTAGTTTAAATAGTAGGCCCTTATTGTAAAGACTTCAAAAAATATTTAAACAAACATTTTCCCTTAAGAAATAGATAATTAAGCCTCTGTTATGACTCATCTGGCATGTAAAATAAAACAACAGATTTTCTGAAGGCATAAATTTTGCCGCCGGGCTGGCAGAGACGTTAGTAGCAACAGTCAATGAAAGAAAGACAGAAACAAAGAAAGAAAACAGCATTTTCTGTTAAACACTCATAATACCAGCTGCAGGAAGTAATGGTCAAGCCCACAAGAGCTTTTTAAGTACACAGGGTCATTTGTGACTTTGTCTACTTCAAATAACTCACTTCTAATAAGCTCAAACTAAACATCACAGCACTATGACAAAGGAATACTGCAGAGAACAAAATTAAAGTGTAGAAATGGCAAATATGCAAAAGGCGCAAAATTCTCAAGCCACTGACAAACAATTACATAATTAGATATAGAAAAGAATGTCGAAAAGGCAGAAACTGACCTTTCTAATACAATCAGAAAACCTGATGTTCTTAACATGCCTCCTGGCCTCCTTTTACAAAGAAATTGGCCTCTGTGATGTTGCATACTTTCACACCTAGTCATGCTCACCACTTTATATGGTCGTGTACACAGTGTGATATTTTAACACAGCACCAATTTGAAATCCCAGAGAACAAAACAATAAGATTAAAAAAATCTATCTATCTATCTATCTATCTATCTATCTATCTATCTATCTATCTATCTATCTATCTATCTATCTATCTATCTATCTATCTATCTATCTATCTATCTATCTATCTATCTATCTATCTATCTATCTATCTATCTATCTATCTATCTATCTATCTATCTATCTATCTATCTATCTATTCACTTTTAAACCTGCTTAATCTCTGCATCATTCAGCACAAGTTAGGAACCAAACCTGCACAAGGCACCATTATATCATGCCAGGTCATTTAAGAGTTGACAAATAGCCTTTTCCCTGATAAGAAATCCTTTTTTTCAATAATGGAACTGCACTCTGCTTCTCCAATGATTATACTAAACTGACTAGGTATAGATGTACTCTGTTTGTGCTATCACTTTTCATAAGGCTACTGTGCCGCCATAAAGTGTTCCTCCTGGCAATCATGCAATACGTTGTTACTCATCAAAGAAACTAGTGCTGCACTTACAAACGTGGCATTCTTTAGAAGTGTACGATCAAGGCTTCATAGGGTAAACCCAGCAATCTCTCAGCCAGAAAGAAACTCTTCATTTATTAATATAATTTGGTTTTGTTGCTGTGCAAATTTTGATGTATTTGTTAATTTTGCATTGTCATTTGTTGCCATATGCCTGCTTTTCTTTTTAACGGAACTGCCATTTTTTTTTGTCAGTGAACATTCTGTAAAGGATGAATGTGCACATAAAACAGAGTTCATACTTTAAAATGAAACATTAAAGAAATGACTACATGAAAGATTAACTTGAGCCATATAAAGAAATTTTCAACTTCAGCTACGGCCTTTCTCTTTAGCGTTTGGCAATAGCTACAGCCTCTTGTGTCTCAAGCTTTGTTCTCATTTCTGTTTATTCTTTTGGAAAATTCTTTTAATTCTGATGTTTTGTCTGATCTCTGCCATGCATTTATGTTCATTCCATTCACAATTTTCATTATGCAGTTTTCCTCATTGATTGATTGGTTTCCTGTTACTTGTATTGACTTCAGCTGAATGGAGGAGACAGTAAGGATTTTAAAGAAAGGGCCAGGAGAGAAAACTTGCTTCATCATCAACCTTTTATTTCATTAAACCAAAGTGCTAACCTTGGTTTTAATACCAAAAATTGTGAAAAATATACAGTTTTGTCCAATCTCAGTTAATATAGAAATGTTGATACAGATCTTTACGCAGTCAAATCACTAACGTCACACCGAGTACACCCCAGGGAATTCTGGGAAACAGTGCTGTGGTAACAACCAATGCAACCACAAGAAAATGGTGGTGCCCACAAAAAAAGCAAAATGGCATTATGGCATAATGCGAAAAATGTAAAACTTTTCCAGGATGTATTCTACAACAAAATAAATCCCAGAAGTGAATTCCTGTTGTGTAAAAATTGATGCATACATTTTCACAGACACTACAGGCAGAAACATAAAAAATTAAATAATAACATGAATCATAACAGGTACTCAGTCATTTCTTGTGATCAGCATCAGTACACAAGCTTCTGAAGTTCTTCTCTTTGACCTTATAAAAAATATCATTGTCACCTTGTAGGCAAGCTTTTTCAGGACTGTAAAGATTGTGGTTACTGATTGTTTGTGCCAGCTGTTTAAGCTGGAGAAGAGAGATCAGTGAAGAGTGGAAAGGTGATCTCTGATCTAATGTGAGAAATTGTGTTAATAAGTAGGTGAGCCTTGAATGTCACTTGATAAAGGAATCTCTGGAGAGAAATGTTATTGGAACAGACTGTTGGTTGACTAGTTTGGACTAACAAACATCAAGATCTCAGTGAAGGAAAAACAGAAGCATCATTAAATCATGACATTTTTTGAAATTAAACTGAAAGTTTGTACTTTTTGTTGACTATTGAATGCTGTTTTAATTTTGTATGGTTTAATTACAGTGAATTTTATTTAAAATGTCTATTACTGCCTGTCTTTATTTTTAATTTTGCTAATCTCTGAAAGGACTATGTCAAGAATTTTCATAGAATTTTTACATAAAACAGAATAAACCAATGAAACTTGATTTGTTTAGTATTTATATACAAATGTAACACTATATAATCTGGTTTTAGATAATTCATATATTACCTCCCCTTGCCAGTCCACAAGTTACTAAATACACCAAAAACTGCACTGGTTTCTTATAGAAATTAGCATTTGTTCACTGTCTGAAGCAGTGTGGTGTAGTAGTTAAAACTTTTGACTTCAAACCCTGAGGTTGTGCGTTCAAATCCTACTACTGACACTGTGTGACCATGAGCAAGACATTCGACCTGCCTGTATTCCAACTGGAAAACCAAAAAAAATGTAACCAATTGGATCATAAATGTTGTAAGTCACCTTGGATAAAGGGGTGAGCCAAATAAGTAAAAATGTAAATGCACTATTTCCACACTGCACCAACCCTCATTATTTCAGCTAGTAAAACATACAAAAGCCTCAATCCTTTAAGCTAATTACAAAGATAAATTTATAAAGTATAAACTGTTAATATTTTGGGAATTCCTTATGGTGTTACTCAGTATGAAAATGTAACACATATCAATCAGTTCATTGACACCTCAAGATTTATGTTTCAGAGCTTAGATCTGGCATTTTGAAAATAACACGGGGTGCTTTGTTAAGTGTTTGTTTTCTATAAATTTCACTCATGAACTCTAACGGGGTTTTCATCAGCTTTTGCTTGCTTCCATGTATATTTCTCCAAATGGTCAGAAATTCCCATTGTTCCAATATGCATCTCTAGGATCATCCCTCCTTGAAGTTGCTGCCACCTGTCCTGGTTCTTCTATTGTGAGACTGGAAGTTTGATGTAATCAGTGAATTAATTTTCTGTATTTTATAACAAACCTTTAACTCTAATGTCTTGACAGCAACAGCAACAGTAGAAGTCTTATATAATATTGCATTCATACTGCGTGTGGATTACACATGTAACAGTGCATATTATTATTTCAAATTTGAGACCATTGTTACACCAGACAGAAAGCCTAATGCAGCCCTCTTCAAAAAGAACTTTATGGCGTTTCATAACTTTTCTACTAAAACTGACCAACTGTATGTATGGTAAGCAAAGGTAAACAATGTGGGTAAGGCAGAAATACACCAAGTGAGAAGTTTTTAAACAGTAAGTGTTATTGAAGGTGTTGTCCAAGCTCTCTACACTGTTTTAGTTCATCACAGATAATCAGTGTATCATTTAGTCCTACATATTGCTACTTAGAGATTATTAAATTTAAAAATATGTAATAAGTTATAATTGTAGCTAACTTACGGATTGAGCAAGAACAATGTGGCATTGAAGATGCACAAAGCAAATGTTTGCCTTTATTTAAAGAAAGTATAAATATTCTCCATATAACATTGAATATCACAACATTTACTGGAAATGTTTTCTAGGGCTACTTAACTGATTCAAAAAAGCTTCTTCATAAAAATACTTAATGAAAGTACCAGCTGGAGACCCCTACTTAAATTAGTGCACTTGATCAAAGGAAAAAAAATAAACATTTCATAAAAAAGGATGAAGTCCTTCAAGTTGCACAGAGTAAACAATAACTAATTATGCAGGAATGTATATACATGCAGCATATCGTAAATAAAAAAGCAATATTTTTGATAAGGGGGGCCACTGCCACAGCCCTCTGCTCTCTTTCTTTTTCTCTATCTGTGCTCTCTCCTCATAGACTATTGCTGTGTTACATTTACCTCAGAAGTCAGATGTTGGAGCTGGGAATGCCACGCCCAAGCTGACCTCATTCCAGTAAAACATTTGGAAAATCAATATGGATGCCTCCAGGAAAATTTTTGTTGTGCTTGCTCTTTTGTAATACAAATAACTACTCAACAATGTATTACGCAGTATTTTGTGCATCCAAATACTGCAGCAACATGTGTACAGGTAGAAGCTGGACAATACTGTGTGTATGACTGATTTAATGAGACACAAAAAAGACAGAAGTACTAATAAACAGTATAACACCACAGCTTTCACTTACTGTTGATGTACAGTCAGCCATCTTGGATTTTGAGGTGGGGTTGGTGAGGCTCCCTCAATTTTCAGAGCAGCAAATCTGACCTATGGGGGCATTCCAGTTGAAATGTCCTGCTGGGAACTCAGAAATTTGGACTTCCCATTTCAAATGAAATGCAGCATATGGCCTATTATCTTCTCAGTAACTGATTCTCCTCCATTCTCTTGCTAGCCTCCTTGCCCATGAGGTGGCTTGAAAACCCATCCCAGGATCACTTCCAATCTAGTTCTGAAATGACTTCCAAGATCAATAACAGCCATACATCTGTTCTTGGAATACCTGACTAGAATCCTTTCTAGTGTAACATAATATTCTCAAGCTCAATTAATCCAAGTCACAGTCACATGTAGCTATATCCACCTCTATTGGCTATTAATTTGCAGGTAGGTACATGAGCCCTGAAAATTTCATTCTTTTATTGCACATCTTATTGTTAGTCCAAAGACACACACGTATATTTGAATTTTAATGCTGATTTTAACTCCCTGAAATAAAGCTGTTTTGGCAGCACTTCGTCAGAACAAGAGTCTGTGGTACAACAGGCTCTTGGGCAAGTTTTGTATCTGTGGCTTACGTTTTGTATATTCAGCTGTGTCCAGGCATGGTTTAGTGCAAAGGTTGTAAAGCTAAATGGTTTAGTAAATTCCAATAACTCAGACACAGGACATTCTAGCAAGTCTGTAGTAATTTAGAAAAGAATATAACCTCAAATAGCCATAAGGTTTTGCCACCATTTTTTATTTCCTCACTGATTTTGCTCTCTACAGTGGTATCACTGTTTCAAGGCAGGACCTTTGATAGTTTAGTCAGTGCCTTAGAGTTGTGCCAAAAATTAAAGGATCATTGTCACCTGTTCCATTAGATAACAGGTCTGCAGAGACAGCCCTGGAGGACTGTAATGGCTGCAAGTTTTAGTTCCAGACCAATTTCCTAATTAGAAACCAATCCTTGCCACTGTGTGTTTTCATTCTGGCTTGTCAAGTCACTCTTATATTGTAAATTGTGTTCCGTTATAAGGGTATCATCTAAATGCTCTGTAGCCTGAAGTGAATTGCTAATTCTCTGTCCTTCACTTTTTTCTTTCCAGTCTCTTTCCAAACATTTTACTTAACCATTGAGTTTGGGCTGAATACACTCAGGGGTAAATGGAAACAAGTTTGACGGAGAGCTGGTGATTCCTTTGTTATTTGCATCTTATTTAGTTTAGGGCTAAAATAAGTAATTAAGAGTGGGAAATCTAAATAAGCAGATAACTTAAAATAATGCATATAGAATACTGCTTGAGCAGTAAGTGTTTCAACAGCAGTGATTTACTTCCCATTAAGAAATTTGGTTTGAACAAAAATTCGTAGCCACTACGGCCCTCCTGAACCTACTCTGTTGACACATGCACTAGATTCATGGATAACATTTATACTGGGTGGCCCATGAAAAAGTGGCTTGCCCCCACCAAGATGACGGCATTACATGGTGAAGAGTAAAATGATCAAATTTGGTACATTTACAGAAGATGCTGAAAGCGATCTCCTTGTGCGTTAATACATCTAGGTGCCCATTTCACCATCTTCATGTACACTTTTTGCAACGTCATGGGATCAGTTCTCTATATCGCATTTTCAATGTTCAGCTTCAATTCATTTGCAGTCTCATACACACAGCCCTTTAAATGATCCCACAAGAAATAGTTCCACGTTGTTAAGTCAGGCGATCGTGGTGGCCATAAACAAATAGTAGTCATAGATATGCGGGAAGTATGGCAAGTCGCACCATCTGCCACCACCAAGACAACTACATTACGTACTTCAGTACACTGCCACCACAAAAGTGGTTTCCAGGGTCAGACAGCAAGAAAACAGGCGACACAACCGCAGCCACCAATCCGGCAGCAGGCGAGACGGGAGTCGTCTCAGTGGAGGCAGACCAGTTTTTCGTGGGCCACCCTGTATTTTGTTCATCAGGTTACTTAACAACAATTGTACTGACAACTGGATGAATGTTTCCTATACATTCTTACATATATACACAAATAAAGTCATATTTAACATATGATGCTCTACTGTAATATATGATATTAATGCTATAACATTGTTTGTTGTTAGCATTGTACTACAGTCTCCCACCAACTAGTGACAGACATGCAAATAAGAATTTCTCCACGCTATGTACATATGATAATAAACTACAAAACATAGTCTTTTTCAGTCTTCTCGTTACATACTATACAGGCTAATAATTTGAGCTGCTGAAAGTGCTGGTTGAGCCTGATGTTACCAGGGTAAGCTCCAACTCCAGTCACCCTAAAATATTTTAAACAACGTCAAAGATGAAGACTGCATTGATATAGTATATCTTAGTGATTTTCTATATGAATCTAATCAGAATTTATTTTTTAGCCATTATTTTCAACTTTATCTCTCTATTATAATAAAAAAATCTTGGGAGGAGAGATGAGACGTGACTTTCTCAGGGAGATACTTTCACGTCCCGCGTGAGGAGACTTTGTGCCAAGAGATTTAATCACGCCAGGGGCCGGAAATAAAAGACAAAGAGTAGATGACAAAGTAGAATGTGATATTGAATTCAGAAACGGCACAATACTCATGCAGAGCAGGTTAGAGATAATGGAAGTATAAAATTCGAAAGTCTCAAAAAAATGATAGTAAAGATCACATTAGCACAAACAAACGGAAATTATTTCTCTGTGAAATAATGGAACAGCGAAAAGAGATCGAATATATTGTTCGGATTTAAACTTTAAGTCAGAGACTTGTAGATCGTCTAATTTGTGTTGCCATCAGTGAAAAGTAGTGTTGTAGTCTTTGTACAAAGAGATTTAACCACGACCGGGGCCGGAAATAAAAGACAAAGAGTAGATGACAAAGTAGAATGTCGTAAAGAATTCAAAAACCTTGGAGCGATACACATGCAGAGCAGGTTAGAGATAATGAAAGTACTAAAATTAGAAAGTCTCAAAAAAATGATAGTAACGATTGCATTAGCACCAACAAACGGATATTATAAATTGGTGAAATAATGGAACAGCGAAAAGAGATCAAATATATTGTTTGGATTTAAACTTTAAGTCAGGGACTTGTAGATCGTCTAATTCGTGTTGCCATCAGGAAAAAGTAGTGTTTCTTCCCAATGAAGAGGTATATTTGGGAGAATTAAAAGATTTGTTAATTGGTGGAAGTGAAATCCACATACGCTGTCACGCTTGGGTCACAGAGTTGCAAAGATACACAGGAGATTTTAGAGACAGAAACGTTATTCAAACACTTCAAAGAAACATAAGTCTCTTTCAGGAGTGAATTGAGCTTCATGTGTAGTCGGAGGGGACAGTTCAGTCTCTCAATTAAATGAATAGAAAATCTTCCTCTTCATAGGGGCATGCCTCAGGAGCGGGCCCCCCAACAGGAGCAGAGGATGTCTGGGGGAGAAGAGAGACAAGGCAATGAGAGAAAAAGACAGCTGCTGTACAGGCTTTTAAATGTTCGAAGCGCCGTGCAAGACGAAGATCACGCGGCACGGCAGCAGCAGCAAGCCAGCAGCTGATCGAACAAAGAAGAGGTAAAAAAAGAAACTGTATTTACTTCCCATTGTATCACCATTTAAGAGGGGGTTTCGGAGAAGCGACTGCGTCTACTTGGGGTGCGTTCAGCCCCCCTCTTCACAACGCGAGTGGCAGAGATGTGAAGTTGTTGGCGCGTAGCGCAGGCCGGATGGGGGGGTTAGTGAGCGAAGCGAGCAGGGGGTGAAACCCCCTAGTATAAAGCTGAAAGTCTATAATTCAATCACATCTTAATTGCTTTGTTTCAAATCCATTGTGGTGGTGTACAGAGCCAAAATAATGAAAATTGTGCCACTGTCCCTTCACTTATGGTCCTGACTGTATGTATTATTTTTAAAAACAGACTCCCTGTTTAATAGGTATTCCTTCTAACTGGCCCACATACAGGCTCTGTTGACTCTAAATGCTGTTGGAAGAAAATTAATGGATTTCTCTCACTCAATGTAAAAGTAAAGCTTGCTGCCTGAAAATTATTTACTAATAGGTGGAAATGTTTCCACTTCATGCTTATTTTAATTTCTCTAGGAGAGGTTTTTCCTCTAACACTGGCAAATCATTTACATTTAAGTTAAAAAAGAAATAGTAAGCTGGATGATGAATACACTAATACAGCTGGCATCACAGCCAAGCAATCTCAATGAAATGTCCTGGGGTGATGGCCACAACATAAGCAACCAGTCTGGTTGGTTGCTTGAGAATCTGTGCACACGTGATGTACAGCAAGATGGCAGAAGTGTGCATGGAGGTCCAGCCCCTGAAACAAGCCAATGTAGCATGCATAGGCTGAGCAAAATAACAAGTGTTTGATATGTAAAATGCATGACTTGACAAAACCAGAAATTGTTCTTGTCAAATGAGATGGCAGTATTAAAGTGCTCTTTCTGCTTTTAATGCAATGTGCTTCACTTCTTGCCTTTCTCCCTGCCTACCTTTTTTGTTGTAGGAGCCCTATGTTACAAAAACTGTATCCATCATTCAATAGAGACAGCATTTAAGAAAGCTGTTTTATTTCACCAGGAGTTTGATCCTGATTTTACTCTCGGGTCAAATTTCCAACCTAATTTCTTGTTCTTTTAATTTTTTTGATATTTTAAAGAATCACTGGCTACCTCATTTGCCCTATACCAAGTCATGGACCTATTGAAAATCACACTGAAGCATAAGCTCCATGAAAGATGACAAAATGTTAACCGTGTCATTTTGCTGTTTTTATTTCATTGTTCCAAAGCAGCTTAAATAACTGCCAGGGAACTTTCAGCCAGGGAAAGACTGTTTTTTAAGGTTAAATTTCATTTTACCAATTAAGCTTAAAATACTAATTCAGGGGCGGCACGGTGGCGCAGTGGTAGCGCTGCTGCCTCGCAGTTAGGAGACCCGGGTTCGCTTCCCGGGTCCACCCTGTGTGGAGTTTGCATGTTCTCCCCGTGTCTGCGTGGGTTTCCTCCGGGCGCTCCGGTTTCCTCCCACAGTCCAAAGTAATGCAGGTTAGGTGGATTGGTGATTCTAAATTGGCCCTAGTGTGTGCTTGGTGTGTGGGTGTGTTTGTGTGTGTCCTGCGGTGGGTTGGCACCCTGCCCGGGATTGGTTCCCTGCCTTGTGCCCTGTGTTGGCTGGGATTGGCTCCAGCAGACCCCCGTGACCCTGTGTTCGGATTCAGCGGGTTGGAAAATGGATAGATGGATACTAATTCAGTGATAGCAGGCACCTTCTGACAGGACTCTAGAAGGACAAACAAGGCAGACTGCTAGAATGTTTTCCACATAAAGGAAAACATATTTAGATGATTTAACTTCTGCTCCTTATTGTAAGTAATTGAATATGGAAACAAATTGAAATATCTTTTCAGTCTAATATTCTTGTAACCTCACACCTATTTCATCATTCAGCAGGAGTTGTTTTATAACGTAATCCATGTGACATATTTATAATAATACTCTAAATTGTATATATAAAAAAGCTGTAGCTCATAAGTTAAAGAATCTGACACCAGGGTGCTAGATTAGAAATGAAATAAGAAGTTTTGGTATTTGAAGTAAACAGCTAGAAATATAACCTGCAAAAAGCAACAGAAATATTTAAATCATACTTGTCATTGGTAAAGATATATATTAGAAATTGAAAATTTGTTTTTCTAATTGATTTTACAAACATTGAACACTTACATAATTTACTTTTAATTCCATTAGAAATGCATTTATTTGCCTTCTCATCTATATATGCAGCAATTATATAGGGTAATTGACTGTTAAGAAACTGGCAATAAATAGCAAAATGGCAGTGACATTGAAAATAACTCACTGCAGATGCACACATACACACTGCTACTATGCCTTTGGCATAACAATGTCCTGTTCATAGTCGCATCAGTAATGCAAACGCCAAAATGTAAATAAAACCCATAACTGGGTTAAAGTCATCATAAAAAATAAAGAAAACATTTTCATAGTAAAATATTGTGTTGCATTTGGGCACTTAGTTAACTATTTGAAAGTTGGAGCATTTTTAGTTTTTGTTTATTCACTTTGTCAAAGAAAGAAAAATCATGCTCTTCTTTATTAAATAAATACTTTTGTAACAATAAGTCCCATTAAAAATAGTTATGATAATAAAATGTAATTACTATACATGTATTATTGACTACATTTTAATAGCAATTTACAATACCTGGCAGTTAAAATGCAAGCCTAAATAGTCTGAAGTAACTTTCATAAACAGCAGATTCCAATTCAAGTGATATAAAAACTGCATTGATTGATGCACAGCACTACTGTTAATTGTTTCTTTAGGAGAGTCTGTGGGTTAACTGTAGTTCAAATTTCTTAAACAACATTTTTTAAAATAAGTACATGATGGAGAAACTAAAAGTTAAAAGTTGAAATAACCTCTTTCATGGTAAATACTGAATACCCTAATTATTATTTGAGTTGGATAAAATGTTTGCCTGTTTTAAGATTGTTAAATAAAATCACCAATGCTTTTTAAATAGCAGTTTTTGAAATTTCAAAGTGGTGTTTTTATGATGTGATATTGAACTGTTCTGAATAAAATAATAGTTAAAAATAGTTACCTTCTGCCTGTAATATCTTTGTTACATAATTAGGTCACAGTTTTTTCAATTTTTACAAAACACAGTCTGTGTCAAGTCAGAGGGGGAGATGAATGGACGACTGTGTTTAACACTTCCACTACTTATTGTGAAGATTAGTAAATGGCATAAGGCTTAGTGAATGCACTTGCAGTATTTCAAAATTTAGTGATATGTTCCATGTTATGGTAGTTATCTCTGTCTTGGTTCATATTAATGATATTTTGATTTTTTTCAGTCGCTACTGATGATCATGAACAAGAGGTGTTGAATCAACCCCAACAAAATTAATTGTATGCAAAATTCAAAGAGTTCCATAGGAAATCTGTATTATTTTTAAAGTATGAAATTTCTCAGATATGTTCAAATATGGACAATACTGAGGTATTGGCAGATCTAAATTCAAAACCCCCTAAGAGTGTTAAACAAGAGTAGATGTGTAAGGGTTTTGTGACCTATCATCATCTATTTATTGAGAATTTCAGTGTTATCATTTTTCCAATTACATCACTAAGAAAAAAAAAACACAAAAAGTTTGTTTGGTCTTCTGATGCACAAAAGCCTTTGACTTATTAAAAAATTGTGTACATTCACACCAGCACTATGTCATCATAGCCTCTCTAGTTAATATGTCAAATTCCAGTTATTAGGGCAGGAGCCCTCAAAGAGCTGATGATTTTGAAACATTTGTGCATTCTCCTCTAGAAAATTCTCACCAGCTGAACAAAATTATGATGTAGGAAATAGACAATTATTGGCAATAAAATTAGTATTTGAAGAATTGAGACACTTGTCCCCCTTCCTTATTTACACAGAAATAAAAATCTTGTCTTGTTGTGATAAGTGGAAATTTTTTGTTTCACTATTTCACTAGACTGAGCAATAATAATGGGAAAGCTAAGACTTCGGTGCTTATATTTGATCCTAATGAAATTATCATACTCCCAGAACAATTTTTAGCCACAACTCAAATGATCATTTCCACAGAGTTTATAAAAAAACATCATGTTGGCCACTCTACATTCTACACCTCCTGTTCCTTCTGAATTTTAGATTATAATATTCCAGCTAGGGTCATAAAATTAACATTTTAGGGATTCTGGTATTAAAAAAAACAACAAAATTTCTCCAAAGGTATTTTTGGTGGAAAACTGTGTTATTAATAACTATGTAATGGCTTATGATGTGTATGGTCGAGCCAAGACAACACCAGGGGCCTCATGTATAAACGGTGCATATGCCCGTTTCCACACTCACATTGCGATGTATAAAAACCAAACTTGTCGGAAAGCCGTGCACATTCTAATGCCAGCTCAATCCATTGCGTACGCAAGTTTTCAGCTCGGTTTTGCAAACTGGCAGCACCCAGGCATCAAAGCAGTGCTGGTGTTCCTGTGTGGTTTCCCTTTACTTTTTAGATTCACATCCCTCACGCGGTTTTATCAAATATACTGAAAATAATCATATATCTTTATAAATTTAAGGCATCTGATTGTAATCATCTTGTAACAATATAATGGTCCACGGAATGGCCAAACTATTCCGAATACCACAGCTGCTTTAGCGTGGTTACTTTCAGTGCACCACTCACTGCCTCAGCCATGCACACAGTCTATTGGAACTTCTCCCATTCGGCAAATGCTTCTGAGCCTTTCCTGCACAAACATCACGGTTCAGAAACAGTTTCATCCCAAGAGCTATAAATGCACTCAATTAGTCCATCAAGTGCTCCTAGTAGAACTTTTTGTACTTAAAAATACAATTACCTCACTGTAAACTTGCACTACAGTTGTAATAATGCACAACCTGAGCCATTTTATGAACCATTTGCACTATCTGCCCATATATGTACATGTATATTGTACGTATGCTTTTATATTATGTATTTTCATTGTTTTTATCTTATTATTATTATTGTTGTTATTTTGTCATTTTATAGGAAAATAAGTTTATGGTGATTTGCATGTTGAATCTCATTGTACCACACGATAACAATAAAGTAATTCAATTCAATACAATAGAAGAGAGCACTTATTTACAGATAACGACAAATGTTTTCTAAGTTGACTTAGATTTCCAAGAGCCATCTTCTTGGAGCTCTTGATATCATTTTTAAGGTAAAATGCATTAAAGTATGTATATTACATTATACAAATAAATTAACTTCATTTAAATAACGTATACTGTTAGTAATTAAATGTATGGGCACAGTGGCGCAGCGGTAGCAATGAGCTGGCGCCTTATTTAGGGATTGTTCCTGCCTCACGCTGTATGCTTGCTGGGACTGGCGCGACCCTGGATGGACAGATGGATGGAATAATTAAACATGTACTATGAAGATATTTCAATGTTCTTAAAAGTTTTGAAGAATTGCCGTTCTAAGCTTACAGATGGCTTGACATTTATTACTGAACTTATTGTGTGGCAATTGGTTACTTGGTGAAAGAAAAGGAAGGACAGTAATTGGGGGTTGGTACCTTTGAAAGAGACAGTACTGCTGCAGTAAATTATTTCATTGAGGGTTGCGCACATCCCAGCAAGCACCTTGTGGGAGCTAGGACAGAGTGCCAGCTCATCACTACCACTGTGCCACCATGCCCTCTTGCTTAATACATGCTTTAATTAATTACACATGAACATGGTATCAAGTATACATCCTAGTATCTAAATTGTTCAGAGAGCTGTAATATCATGAATGTAATGTATTCTGTGTACTGCCGTGTGTAAAAGAAAGCCTGTTTAAGAAGCACGTAGTGATTCACACACATAGAGCACACAGAAGAACACATACAATACAAAGCCTTTAACGTGCTACTTTATTAGAGTATCTCAGATTCCATTGTAACTAAATTAAACATATATTTTAAGATTACGTTAATGATGTTCTTTCTACTTTAATGACAAAATAAGCTATGAGATTGAAGTGGACATTTTTACCTTTTTTCACTGTGTCCCTATTTTTTTCTTTTGGGCACTGTGCGACTTTCTGAACTTGAACTTTCGAGTTTCTCCACATTCTGTATCACTCGATTGACTTCCTTTTGTTGTTTACAGTAATCCCTCCTCCATCGCGGGGGTTGCGTTCCAGAGCCACCCGCGAAATAAGAAAATCCGCGAAGTAGAAACCATATGTTTATATGGTTATTTTTATATTGTCATGCTTGGGTCACAGATTTGCGCAGAAACACAGGAGGTTGTAGAGAGACAGGAACATTATTCAAACACTGCAAACAAACATTTGTCTCTTTTTCAAAAGTTTAAACTGTGCTCCATGACAAGACAGAGATGACAGTTCTGTCTCACAATTAAAAGAATGCAAACATATCTTCCTCTTCAAAGGAGTGCGTGTCAGGAGCACAGAATGTCACATAGATAGAGAAAACAATCTCTAGCAAACAAATCAATAGGGCTGTTTGGCTTTTAAGTATGCGAAGCACCGCGGCACAAAGCTGTTGAAGGCGGCAGCTCACACCCCCTCCGTCAGGAGCAGGGAGAGAGAGAGAGAGAGAGACAGAGTTTGTTTTTCAGTCAAAAATCAATACGTGCCCTTCGAGCTTTTAAGTATGCGAAGCACTGTGCAGCATGTCGTTTCAGGAAGCAGCTGCACAAAAGATAGCAACGTGAAGATAATCTTTCAGCATTTTTAGACGAACGTCCGTATCGTCTAGGTGTGCGAACAGCCCCCCTGCTCAATCCCCATACGTCAGGATCACAGATAGTCAGCGCAAGAGACAGAGAAAAGTAAGCAATCTAGCTTCTCAGCCATCTGCCAATAGCGTCCCTTGTATGAAATCAACTGGGCAAACCAACTGAGGAAGCATGTACCAGAAATTAAAAGACCCATTGTCCGCAGAAATCCGCAAACCAGCAAAAAATCTGCGATATATATTTAAATATGCTTACATATAAAATCCGCGATGGAGTGAAGCCGCAAAAGGCGAAGCGCGATATAGCGAGGGATCACTGTATACCACTACTTAAGGCAACAAATAGTACGTTTTTCCTTGTCAAAAAGTCGCATTTGCTGAAATTCTTTTTGTCATGTGCGTTTTCCATTGTCTTTTAACCAAACACTGAACTGAAAGGGCTATTTATACTAATTTGTGTATTAAAATATGTGAAATTCTTGGAGGAGTCAGGGTAGGGCGGCAGGCATGTGCACAATCGTTACTTTTCACGCTGACTGGGATTTATGTAGTGGAAGTGCATGGAAGTTGACTTATGCAAGGTTTTGTGCTTCTGAATTTTTTTGTGCGTACGCCATGATTTAGTGTGAATTCTACATATGCCGTTATGTATGAGGCACCAGGGGCCTCATGTATAACACTCTGTGTAGAATTCACACTATAACATGGCATACGGACAAAAGCGGAAATGTGCTTATGCACAAAAAAATCCAGATACATAAATCTGTGCATATACCAACTTCCACGTTCTTCCGCTATATAAATCCCGGTCAGCGTGAAAAGTAACGCATGTGCACTTGGCTGTTGTTCCACCCCAACTCCTCCCAGAATTACGCCTCTTTGAATATGCAAATCAATATAAATAGCCCTTAAGCTCAGCCTTCTGTAAAAAGACAATGGTAAATGCACGGAGGAAAATAGAAGAATTTCAGCAAATACCAAGTGGAGGCAAGGAAAAACTTACTGTTTGTTGGTTTAAATAGTGATATAATCAACAAAAGGAAGTTGATCGAGTGACATAGCGTGTCGGAGAAACTCGAAAGCTCAAGTTCATAAAAGTCGCACAGTGCCTGAAATAAAAAAGAAGTTGTCACATATCAAAGCTGCCGTGAAAAGGAAAGTTGCAGCCCACCGTCTGAGTGTCATATGAAAGCTTATTAGGGTACAGAGAAAAAAAAGGCACACAGTGGGAAAAAAGCACGAAATGTCAACTTTAATCTCGAAATTTCCACTTTAATCACGTAGTTTATTTTGTCTTTAAAGTAGAACATCATAAACTTCATCTTTAAATCGTTTAATTTACTAGTTTCTCAAATCCCATTGTAACTAAAGTAGCACATTAAATGCTTTGTTTTGTATTTGATTTTCTATGTGCTCTATGTGTGTGAATCACTACGTGCTTCTGGGCTTTCATTGCCTCCGACAGGACACAGAATCCATTACATTCGTAATATTACAGCTCTCTGAATAATTAAAATACTGAGATGTATACTTGATATCATTTTCATGATGATAGGAGTTAAAGCATGTTATTAAACATGGGAATATGGTGGCGCAGTGATTGTTCGTGTCTCACGCAAGATGCTTGCTGCGCCGTGCATGACCTTCGATGAAATACTTTATTGTAGCAGTACTGTCTATTTCAAACATACTAACCCCCAATTCCTGTCCTTACTTTTCTTTATCCAAATACCCAATCGCCACACAATTAGCTCTGTAATAGACGTTAAGCCATCTGTTAGCTTAGAACGCCGATTCTTCAAAACTTTTAAGGAACATTGAAATATCTTCGTAGTACATGTTTAATTATTCTATCCATCTATCCTTCCAGTGTCACGTCAGCATCAGCAAGAATACAGCACGAGGCAGGAACAGTCCCTAAACTAGCTATAGATTATTTAAATGAAGTTAAAGTTTTATCTGTATAATATAATAAACATATTTTGCTGTATTTCATCTTAAAAATGATGTCTTCATCATATGTAAATATGCGCTTTATAAAGTGGCTTAGGTTGTGCAATATTATAACTGCATCGCAAGTTTACAGTGAGGTAATTGTCCTATAAGTACAAAAAGTTCTACAAGGAGCACTTAATGGACGGACTGAGTGTGTTTATAGTTCTTGGGATGAAACTGTTTCTGAACCGTGAGGTCCGTACAGGAAAGGCTTTGAAGCGTTTGCCATGTGAGAGCAGTTCAAATAGGCAGCATGTGCTTGATGCTGTATACCGATAATTCTCTGCTGTAGATCTATAATTCCCCACTCAGATATAGTGATATAAATACTCCGAGTGGTGCAGTGAGAGTAATATGGAAAAAGATGATCTGCTGTGGCAACCCCTAACGGGAGCAGCTGAAAGAAGAAGAAGGAGGTGCAGTGAGAGTAACAACGCTAAAGCAGTTTTGGTATTTGGAATGCTTTGTCTATTCCCTGGAACATTATATTGTTACAGGTTAATTACAATCAGATGCATTAAACTAATAAACAATATGCAGTTAGTTTCAGTGTATATGATAATGCTGCGTCAGGGATGTGGATCTAAAGAAAGGGTATCCACACAGGAACAGTAGCACTGCTTTGACGATGGGTGCTGCCTGTCTGCAAAACTGAGCGGAGAACTTGCATATGCCAGGGTTGGAGCTAGCGTGGAAGTGTGCGTGGCTTTACGCCAATTTTAAGTTTTATACATCGTGATTTGAGCGTGGAAACGTTCATACATAACATTTTTGTGTGTACGAACCGTTTCTACATGAGGCCCTAGGTCTTCCTGTTGGGGTGCTACAACCCCTCCCAGCTACTGCTAAAGCTTTGCATTGATTTCATAACAAAATTATAATTTTCTAAAAGTTCAAATTTCATTCTACTAAAAAGACTTCCCTATGCTAAAGAACTAGTATTTAATCCCAAGACTTTTAGGTTATAAGAGTTCTACTTCTTGATTGTTCAAACAAATATCCTCAATTTTTAGGTAATATTTGGTGTTTTATATTTATATTTAGGCATATTTATGTACTTATTTATATTTAAGATATCTGTAATACATTTTGAGACTTTAATTCATATGCAACTATATTCACTAATTAGACTTTTTTGTATCAAATGTATGTATCCTAACCTTACTGTTAACTTATATAGCTCCTGCCATGATGGAAACATTTTGAAAATACTGTATCTGGAAATGTATTTGAAACATCTTAAAAATGTATTCTAGATAACGGAATATCACATACAGATAGCTTTCAAAAACCTAGTGTTAAATTTCTTCTTTTTTATCCACTTAAACATTTAGACACATTACTGGTTGTAGCATTCAGTTTTCTGTAGGAAAATCAAAACCTATAACTAATAAAAAAAAAAAGTGTTAACACATCTTCGCTCATAGAAATCAACTGTAGACTTCATACAGGCGACATATTCAAATATTAAAGCTCAACCTAGCTTGAAGAAAGGATGAGTTGGATAAGAATTTCATTCCTGTACAGCAATAAAATCAAAGGAATAGAAATCGTAAAGCAATCTCCTTTGTTGCTTCTGAGGTAATTTCTGACTCAGAAGGTCATTATATCAAAGTAATGGGAAAATGAATGAAACTGGACAAATTATACCTAACATACTGAATATACATTTAACTGAGATGATGCATCCTTTACATTAATGTTTTTGTATTAAAACTGCTTTAGATTGTTCATTTACTCTTGTATTTATTTATTTTTTTAAATCTTGGGCCGTGACAATTTTTTTTATGGGATGAGTGGGGTTTAAATTCAGTATGTTTTCATGAAAAAAACTGTTATTTTTCAGTTCAGAAGCAAATTTTGATTTCTTTATTTTAAAATGTTAGACTTGCGACCCTTCCATTTTATTCTTTTTGGTGCACTTTATAGTTTGAGGAATTTTATTGTTTTTGGAATTCTGTACTTATTTTTGTATTTTATGTTATCCTGTTAACATTACATTGTTATTTTTATCGTTATGATGGAATTTTGCTGCCAATTTGAGATGAGAGATTTTCAGTTCACACAAAATTTTGTGGTACAAGACATTATTGATGGTTAGCTAAGAGTATCCTAGCTTTTGGATGTCCTCAAAAAACACATGTGTTCTCATGTTCACTTTGGCCATTGCTTTCTCTTAGTTTGTTTAGCTTTGAACTCTGGGTTAGTCTTGAAGAACTGTGATTTATACTTTCGTTTCTGCAGTAGTCTACTTTAATAATAATAATAATAATTCATTACATTTATATAGCGCTTTTCTCAGTACTCAAAGCGCTATCCACACAGGGAGGAACCGGGAAGCGAACCCACAATCTTATCTTTATTTAATGTCCCTCTGCTTGAAATTAGACTAAGAGAATGTTTTCTCCCTTTAAAAAAGTCTACCTCTCTTCATTTTGTAATCTGTCTGTTTACTACAGAAACCAGACAGAGGTGTTCTGTATCACCAATTTTATTTGCTATTACCAAGGAACTGCTTGCTGTCTATTTCAGTGAATAATCAGATATAATCAGGAATTACAAGGGAAATTCTTTAAAAAGGTGTCTCTTTATGCAGGAGATAGTATTCTATATGATTGCTCTATACTGATTATTTCCTTGGTAAATAGATTTGAGTAGTCAAAAAAAATTGTAAGGTACAAGATTAATCTGAATAAGAGCCTTGTTTGGGCACCTAACAATATTTTACATAATTCAAACAATTTGAAAACCTATTCAACAATGTAAAGACCCATTCTACCTAAACCTAACTATGATAAACTGATGGATTGTGTTAAACCATGATCTTGTTATTATGATGTGGAGTCATAACAGTGAAAAGATGTTGAGATTTCCAAAAGTAATTACAAAGCAGGCAAAGACCCTCACTGGTCAGCCCAGCAGAGGCTGATACTAATGCAGTTAGTTTTACAACTGTGACCTGATAGCATCTGGTCTAGCAGGCCCACAAAAAGGGGATCTAGCCTACAGAGCTCAAAAAATTCTTTCAAAATGTGCTAAAATATATCAAAACACCCTGTAAGAGATTAGGTAATGCTGAACATATGGCTTGAATACAAAATGGCGATAAAGAATACTGATAAAGGTTTATTAACAAAAAAATTTTAAAAAACAATGTAGCAAAATACTCAAAAGAGCAAAAAGTGGCAAATGGATTTGTCTGAAAGCAAGTCCCAAAACATAAAAAGTAATCAGAGACCTAAAAACAGAAGCAAGAATTCAAAAACCAGTTAAATTCAAAGAACAACAATAATTCATCTCTACTTCAGCCTTAAAGCACCACTGCTGAGATCCTCTTCCCAGCTCAATATATTGCCAGAGGGAGTTCTCAGCAGGAGTGATGGTAGGGTGACCCCACCTCATGGAACACCACCTCAGCACACAAGCAATGGATCCGTAAAATAATGAATTCTTCAGAGGTCTAAATCAGATGGGACAAGGCCCAGCCTATACCTGCAATTGTACTAGTAAGTTGTGAATATATACACTATGACATTATGGGGGGGAAAAAAAACTCTGAAAAAAATTAACTCACATCCACTTCGTAAGTAATGAACAACAAGTCCTGTGCTAAATTCTCCCTGTATGTTTTGCTCCGAGTACTGGTTACCATAAGCTACCACTAACGAAGTCTCGTGGCTCAACACTGACTTAGAATGTGGTACCAGTCCAGAAGAAAGTTTAAAATATGTTATTGATCAATGATTTGTTTCAAGACAATCATACATTTCCACCATGCAGCTACTAAAACAGACTTGGTATGTACTGTAGGCTGTATTCCTCTCAAAGTATTCAAAATTTACCTGCAGTTTAAATCATACTGCATTGCATTGCTGCATGAATTATGTATTGCCTTTTAATAGCACTTTTGAACACTATTGACATTTTATTTTATGGACAAATTTCTTGGATCACTCAATCTGTATTACTTAAGTGTATTTATGATTATGAATTTTTATTTGTGCCATTTCTGTCACAATTTTGTTTCCTTACAGGCACCACCAGTTTGCATTACTAGTTTGCCCATTGCAATGGCGATGTCCCTTGTTCCACAGCATGTGATGCATTTCTTTTGACAGCACGAAGGGTCACCACCTCTATATGACATCTATCGAAGATTTGTGGATATCAAACCTAAAACAAATAAACACTTTGTATGCTTTCTGATCTCCTGGCATTTTTTTTTTTAGTTTGATTTTTGTGCCACATATTGAACTTATTTCTCTTTCATATCTGGACCTTTTGCTTTGTGTTTGTACCTAACATTTTGTCTCATATTTTGATTTTTCTCAATCAAGTTTGCATTTTGACTGTTTATGTGATTTCCTAACTACTTTTTCCTAAAAATTATTCCATCTTCTTGTCTTCTTTCGATCTTTCCAATCCATTGAATCTATAATTAAACGTAGAGTACTACAGTAAATAGACAAAAAATTGTATCTTATGTATCAGACAACTTTAATAATCCATAATAATGCATAATAATCCCTAATCCTCGCCCAGCTCTGTATGAAGTAACACTGTTAAGATATTACTACTTTGTATATAATAACTTGTACCACATTGCTAGCATGCTGTCTTATCTTAATCAACTGGAAAAATCCAAACCTTTCTGTCATAACAGAATAAGAAAAAGACTTTCCAGTTTTACTTACAAATAAAGAAAGGGGCATTGACTTTATGAAGAACAGATAAAGCTCTTTAAAATGTGGTTGGTATATATTACTGTTGTCCTTAAATTAGTTGAACATGTTCTATCTATCTATCTATCTATCTATCTATCTATCTATCTATCTATCTATCTATCTATCTATCTATCTATCTATCTATCTATCTATCAATCATTGCTAATCATCTGCGTATTTCATTGTTTTTTTTCTCTGGGTAGGAAGTAAGGGTACCTGAGTTGATCTAAATGGAATGCAGTCCTGTCTGTTTTACCAGTTAGCAATTTAGCTATATCCCCCACAAAAATAAAAGTTTGATAGGACTCTCCTCAAAAACATCCAATTTATAACTACATTCATGGTCTCTGCTATTGCTGTGCCCTTGGCTGAAACACATTTTAGTGTTGGGTGTTTTAATGCACTTTACTGATTTTACTTTTTTCAAACTACCCCTTTAAGTGAATCAATTCTTTTGATTCATTTGATTTGTTTGACTCATTTATAGGATCAGAGACTGGCATATATGGGATGTCTGGGGTGGGGGACTGGATGATTGCATCACAAATAATTATATGTTTAACATAATGATAACTCACATATACATTGTCCTGTTTCAATACACAAAGCATAAAAACACATTTAGTTAGTTACAGAGTCATAAATGAATGAGAACTGTGCAACTCATTCTCAGGTAATGATTTAGTTGGAATTCAAAGAATCTGTAAATATATAAAAAGCATACACCAAACTAAAGTTGAAAGAAGATAATTGTTAGAAATTAGAATAATAAGTTCAGTTTTCTGTGACCAATTTGTTGAATGTACAAAGAGACATAAACATATTTGTTTAATATTATGTTTATACAGTAATCCCTCCTCCATCGCGGGGGTTGCGTTCCAGAGCCACCCGCGAAATAAGAAAATCCGCGAAGTAGAAACCATATGTTTATATGGTTATTTTTATATTGTCATGCTTGGGTCACAGATTTGCGCAGAAACACAGGAGGTTGTAGAGAGACAGGAACGTTATTCAAACACTGCAAACAAACATTTGTCTCTTTTTCAAAAGTTTAAACTGTGCTCCATGACAAGACAGAGATGACAGTTCTGTCTCACAATTAAAAGAATGCAAACATATCTTCCTCTTCAAAGGAGCAAACAAATCAATAGGGCTGTTTGCTTTTAAGTACAGTAATCCCTCACCTATCGCGGGGGTTACGTTCCAGAGCCCCCCCGCGATAGGTGAAATCCGCGAAGTAGCGACCTATATTTATTTTATTATTTATACATATTTTAAGGCTTTATAAACCCTTCCCACACTCTTATAAACCTTTCTCACTCTCTTGTTAACCTTTCCCACGCTCTTATAAACACTTCCTATACTCTTAAACACTTTCTACATTCTTAAACACCTCAGACCAACACTGCACACTGCCTGCACGCAGCGATCAGACGTCAATGTGTCTGCACTCGCTTTGTGAAGGGGGGCAGCTGAACTCACGCTGAGCAGAAATGGACTTTGTGCTGCTTCTGCCAAAATGCCTGCTTGTCGCTCTGCTTGAGGAGTGTGTGTGTGTGTGTGTGTGTGTGAGAGCTGAACGCACCTTCGCTCAAACCCCCCCTCCCCGGAAGCGCAGTAGGCTCCTGCCACTTCGCATTGTCAAGGGGGGTGGGGAGCTGAATGAACGCTAAGGAGAAGTGGACTTTGTGCTGGGTTTGTGCTGCTTGTCGCTCTGCGTGTCAATAATTTAAAAGCCTGTACAATCAGGCTTTTAGGTGTACATCACCAATTTTCCTGTCTCACTGTCTTGTCTTGCGTGAAGTTAAAATGTTTTATAATAGTGAGATGTTACTCATATCCTTAGCCCGACATCCACATATCATATGTGTTAACAAAGTGTGTTTTATAAGTTTACATGTGTTTAAAGCATGTGGGATGGGTATTTTAAGGCTTAAACTAAAAAAATGTTTATTTATATGGTCTTTCTATATCGCGGATTTTCTCCTGTTGCTGAATGGTCTGGAACATAACTTCCGCGATAGGCGGGCAATCACTTGTATTTAAAAACCCGCGAAGTCGTGAATCCGCGAAAAGTGAACCGCGAAGTAGCGAGGGATTACTGTATGCGAAGCACCGCGGCACAAAGCTGTTGAAGACGGCAGCTCACACCCCCTCCGTCAGGAGCAGAGAGAGAGAGAGAGAGAGACAGATAAAAAAATCAATACGTGCCCTTCGTGCTTTTAAGTATGCGAAGCACCATGCAGCATGTCACTTCACGAAACAGCTGCACAGAAGGTAGCCAACGTGAAGATAATCTTTCAGAATTTTTAGACGAGCATCCGTATCGTCTAGGGTGTGCGAACAGCCCCCCTGCTCAATCCCCTACGTCAGGATCAGAAAAAGTCAGCGCAAGAGAGAGAGAGAGAGAGAGAAAAGTAAGTTGAGTAGCTTCTCAGCCATCTGCCAATAGCGTCCCTTGTATGAAAATCAACTGGGCAAACCAACTGAGGAAGCATGTACCAGAAATGAAAAGACCCATTGTCCGCAGAAATCCACGAACCAGCAAAAAATCTGCGATATATATTTAAATATGCTTACATATAAAATCCGCGATAGAGTGAAGCCGCGAAAGGCGAAGCGCGATATAGTGAGGGATCACTGTAGTTTCAATTTTAAACAATTCCAATAATGGAAAGTACAAACAATTAACACATTCTAACATAAATGTTTTACTATATTGTACTTGTATGATAAACACGAGAAAATTAATGACAGAGTTCTTGTTTACAGATGACTTAGTTATAACTAGAAAGAATTGTGAATCAGACAGTCAGTACTTGTGCCTGAATTTTAAACATATAAAAGAAGGCGGCTGACTTCATCACACAGGCACGTTAAGCATCTAAGTCAAAGAGGCTGATGGCATCTCACATGCTCTTTACACTCCCTTTGTGCTCTTCTTGTTTGTGCTCTCAAAGAGTCATTCAAAAAGAACAAATTGCTTGCAAATCGCCCATCACTAAAAAACATTGCATAGCATGATACCACCACGATACATTAGGGATTGTGTTAAATAGATGATGACATGTCTTCCGTTTAAGGTGGAGATGTCACTTTTGTGTATAATGTGTGCACACATGTAAACTGCAGGTATCGTAGTAGGGAATGTTGCATAGATTTTATTGGAAGGATTGCTGATTACAGCTACAAAGTTTTGCTGTTAAATTGTGTTTTTTATGATAGTGTTCACGCTTGACATGTTCTTTCAACAGTGGTTCGTTACACTGACAGATGTTTTTCTTCTCAATTTAAATCAGCCAAATAAAGCAGTCAGAAGTGGACTCTCTTCAGCTTTTAAAGTGACCTTATAATGTTGTTGAATTAACCTGATCTGTTGAAGTTTTGACGTAAAGGACTGATTTCACCTAAGATCATAATATTTCATTTTTTTAATTACATGTAAAACAATGAGAATCTATATAACACTTTAACCTTAACAAGTAATTTTTAAACAGATGCCAAATCCATTATAAAAGTATTTTGATTGAGTTTTCAAAATAACAAAATCTGGAAAAAAAATCCCAGTCTAGTGAATATTTTCTAAAGATAATGTTTTATCACAGAGATCTTTTTGGCAGTAAAAAGCATTTGCTTTATGTTACTCATAAATGTTTGTAATTTCAATGCAATATCCCATTTGGCATGTTTACAAATTTTGTCAAGTCTTGCTACATATAACTCTATGCATCTCTTTCCCAAATCCATTTTATCCCAGGGGAATATATGAAAGTTTCAGAAAGCTTTTTAAGAAGTATTTGAACACAAAGGCTTTTCTGTAGAATAAAACCAGTATTCTAAAAATACAGTATTTTAACCTGACAAATCGAGAAACACAAGAATATCTGAAAGGCAACTAACAATAATCATATACACAGCTCAAAAAATGAAGGGAACAATTAATCATTACAATCTAATACCCAGTCAGTTAAGCTTCAGGAATATCAATCTATCCAGTTAGGAAGCATAAGCAACTGTGAATCAATTTCACCTGCTTTGGTGCCAATGAAAGTGACAACAGGTGCACTGGGAGGCAACAGCAAGACAACCCCCAAAAAGTGAATGATTTTGTAGGTGGGGGCCACAGACAGTTTCTCTTTCCTTATCCTTCCTGACATTTTCTTTTCTAGTTTTGCATTGAGTATGAAGTGGTACCTGCAGCCAATTCAGGTTGCACAGGTAGTCCAGGTAGTCCAGCTCCTCCAGGATTTAGTCAAAACAATAAAGACTGAAGACCATACAACCAAACCCAGTAATGTTATGATTCTGTGCACTTATTCATCATTATCATTATGTATACATTATTTATCACTATTATTATTTTCAGACATTATGAAAAATATTTTTTTTTGTTTGTTATGGACACCTCCATGTTGAGCTGGCATTGTTACATGTCAGTTGCTATGGATTAGCATCTCTGGAAATACTATAATTAATGTAGATTAGCATCTCTGGAAATACTATAATTAATGTAATCAACACAAAGATATATATATATATATATATACAGTGGAACCTCGAGATACGAGCACCTCTGTATACGAGAAATTCAAAATACGAGGAAAGTATGAGCGAAAAATTCAGCTCTAAATACGAGCATTGGCTCACGTAACGAGCCACGAGCCGGGCTGTGGGTATAGCTCGCGGCTTAGCAAGGGGGCGTGGTAGCAGTTGCGAGCCGCGATCTGCGGTGTCTGCGTTTCTCACTTAAGTGCACAGGTGGGAAACTGCCCACATCCATGATTGTTCCTGTGGCTGATGGGCTGCAGCTGCCATGTCCTCCCCGCATATATAGAGAAGCGCGAGCCGATTAAGGGGGAGAAAAAGTAAAAGAAAAGAAAGAGAGAGAGAGAGAGAGAGAGAAGGCAGGCAGGCAGGCAGGCAGGCAGGCGAGTGCAGGCTCGCGTGTAGCTGAACAGGCGAGCCAAACAGCTGAAGCAGGACGGTGTAGAGAAGGTCAGCTGCATTAAGAGTGTCTCGCCTGTTGCAGAGCCCGCAGGTGAGACGCTAACAGAGAAGAAGCACCGGCGATTGTCATCTGTTTTTTAAAGACGGCATCCTTCTGACGTTTTAACCTCGTGTTAAAGGATTGTTATTCTTGTGTATTTTAAACCTCCACTTCACAACTGTTTTAAGGATTATTTATTTAAAGATTTATTGAATGCTCTACTGCACTTTGGACACCTGTTTTGATTCTTTTAATAATCAGTTATATTATTTACCAGTGTTATTTATTAAAGGTAGACTACAGTATATATAATTTATCAGTGTTATTTGTTAGGAAAATTGATTTTTATGTTAATATATTTGGGGTGCAGAACGGATTAACTGGATTTCCATTATTTTCAATGGGGAAGTTTGTTCTAGATACGAGAAATTCGCTATACAAGCTCAGTTCTGGAACGAATTAAACTCGTATCTAGAGGTTCCACTGTATATATATATATACTAGTCATTTAGCCCGTTACAATAACAGGCGCTAGAACAGTAGTGCATAAACATTAGTAGGAGCAGTCTATATTAAATGGCAAGGGACTTTGAACTCATTCTTTTTGTTGGTCGTATTTTTCTTTCTTTCAGCCTTTCTTTTGTTGATGTTTACTTGCTGAGCTGACCGTTCTTCATGGGCTGCCACCGTGTATTGTGTGTGTTTAATTTTCTGTGACAGTAATACTGTCTTGTACGGCTCTATTCAATAAGGACGCGCACAAAAAGGCGAGCTTCAAATGAGCGACCTCAATTGAGCACGCCTTTATTCGCTGTGCCCAATTGAGGTCGCCCTTTTGAGGCTCGCCTTTTTGTGCGCGCCCTTATTGAAGGATACCGTCTTGTACGTCCGCTGGCTTGTACATCCGTAATATACCTTTAATTTTCTCTGGCGGTAATACAGGCGTGCGCGTCGGTAATATGCCTTTAATCTCCTCTGACAGTAATACTGGCTTGTATGTGGCTGTAATATGCGTCACTGTATTGCGTACCTTTAATTTCCTCTCGCAGTAATACTGGTTTGTATTTCCGTAAAACGCCTCTAACTTTCTCTGACAGTAATATCGCGCATCGCACCGTGCCCCCGCGCATGCGCACTTCATCAGAAGACACCCACACACGGACACCTGGACACACATAGGGATTTTATATATATATATATATATATATATATATATATACTGTATATAAACAGGGTGAGTCAAAATTATGTTAACTCTAATGGTACTGCTATGTATATACTTATACACAATTTTTGTGAACAAATTTATGTGCCACGTATGGTACATGTGTTGAACATGGTGGCGAACAGGTTGAGACATTCATTTAAATCATCTTGCATATATGAAGTATGTTTTGAGAATAAATTGTTTTTGCCATTCAAATGTTAACATAATTTTGACTCACCCTGTGTATATAGCGTTGCATTAGACTAATCATTATCCAAGGTTATGGATACTCAGACAAAATACCACTGCTGCTGTGTTTGTCCAAATTTTCCAAAGTTATGCAACTTTTAGTCCATGCTAGCAGTGAGACTATTTTCAAACTGGCTTAATTAACACTATGTTTTTATAGCTATAGCTAAGAAAGTTTACTTCATGTTAACCTTTAGGGGTTAAAGACTATATCATAATCTAATTAACTATGAGAAACTGATATTCTGTTGATATCAAGCAGATACTTAAGTGAATTTAACATTGACCTTAACTTGCTAAGATTGGCTCTTACAACTACCTTTGTCCTTGAATTGTTTTTTCTATCCTGACTTTCTGGTTCTTGACCTTTGCTTTGATTTTCTTATGATTTCTTGAATAACAATTTGACTTTGTTGAAAAATCGGACAGCTTTTCTTCTCTTAAGCTTCCTCATCCCAGCATACCTTTAAACCTCAGTAGCCTTTCCTGTAACACTCAACAAATACCTAATCAAAACTCAAAATCAGATTTCCCTAGCAAAAAGATAAAGAACTAGAATTTCAAAGAAAATTAATATCCCAGGGTTTTGACAGTTTACCACTGACTTGGACAACTGTTACATAAGAACATAATACATTTGACAAATGAGAGGAGACAATTCAATCCATTAAGCTCATTTGTTAACTAATAGCTATGCTGTCTCAAATTTCATCCAGACACTTCTTAAAGGTTGTCAAGGTTTCTGCTTCAACTATATGACTTGGTAGTTTCTACCAGATTCCCACAACTCTTTACATAAAGAAGTGCTTTTTGACTTCAGTTCTAAATACACTTCCCCCTTAATTTCTACTGGTGTCATCAAGTATGTGTTAAGTTGAAAGAATTCTGCTAGATTTGTTTTATCACTGCCTTTAAGAATTTTGAAGACCAGGGTTAGATCCCCACGGAGTTTCCTTTGCTTGAGATTAAAGAGGTTTAATTGTCTGAGTCTGTTGGAGTAGGTCATATCCTTAAGTCCTGGGATGCACTTGGTTTCTCTCCACTGCAAAGCTTCAAGTTCTGCTCTGTCTTTCTTGTGGCATGGTGATCAGAACTGCACACAGTACTCCAGTGCATTATACAGGCTAAACATAATGCCTCTTAATTTATATTCAACAGTTTTTTACAAAATAACTAAAATGTTATTTGTCTTTAGCATCTCTGCATTGTTTAGTTAGGTACTACTTCAATAAAGAACTCAAATAAAAAAACAGACTTTTATCTGGATTTGATTATATGAAAATTTTGACTATGAATTTTGGTTAACGTTTTAGTTTTGGTTACTACTGACTCCTGATCGGCCCATGATTAATTCTCTGGTGAGCTTCCTTTCAAAAATAACATTTAATCTCTGCTGCTTAGCTCAAAAAGGTCCATTTTGTTCAAGCCATGTTTTTAAAAGTATGATTTCAAAATATTGCATCCAGGTAATTGTTAAAAAGGATAAAGTTCCCATTATAAAGTAGTTTCTGCCCTCAACTATAAATGCATTTATTTGCCCCTTAATTTCTAAGAGTGTTCTTGAGTACATGATTTACACACAAAAATGCTGCAGGCAGGTTTAATTTTATTGATGCCTTTGGGAATTTTGAAGACTTGCATTAGGTTTATATGTAACTTGCATTGTTCAAGACTAAAGTGGTTTAATTCACTGAGGCTGTTTGAACAACTCATTTTTTAAAATCCAAATTCCAATAATTTCCTTTTCTCAGCTCAGGTTCTAGTGTTGCTATGTCTTTTTGTAGCCTGGTGAACAGAAATGCATGAAATAATCCAGATGTCATCTCACTCAGGCATTATAGAGTCAGAGCATAGTGGCCTTTGATTTATACTAAAGGTTTTACACTATAACCAGTTTTCAAGATTATTCATTTCTATTTAAGATGTTTTTTCTGCCTGGTTTGTGATTGCTGTTTCTCCAGTTTTGGTGTAACTTATAAATTTCACAAGTATGTTTACTGTATTAGAATTAATGGGATTAATATAAAAGTCAAAGAATAATATGAATAATGTAATGTCCTTATTCTGTTTGTCTGTTAATGACAAAAATATCCTGAGATTTTTCATGGACATACTCACATGACATTTTGAGTTGGTGGTGTACCAATGCTAATGTCCAAGTCTCTGGATAACACAAGGATAGTCTTGTATTGCAGTTAGTTATAAAATAGTTCAGGGGTGTTCTTTGATTTGGCATTTTCTTCTCCTGGATTTGAATTTGTCCCCATTTCTTGATCACTAATTTTTTTCTCATGGTTTATGCAAACTTTTATTTCCATTGCTAACCCCTTTCTCTTGGTGTTAGTGCTTTGGTCAATTGACCAGTTTAAAATTCAGTTTTGTAAATTATGTATGATGCCAGTGACTTTTAGATTTAACATTAATCTTTTGGCACCATATTCTGTTAAAGGCTTTTTAGGAGCGTTTGCCTAAAGTGTGAAAAGCACCTATTGTGATTGTCACCCCTGTCTGCCTGTCTGCATAAAACAACTTGGTTCCAAGTGAACCAAAAGTGAAATTAGAGCCACATTTACGCATCAAGTAAAATTGTCAAGGAAGTTCCATTTTTGTTGTGATATCTTCAATATAGCGTGCTGTACCTAGTGTTGGAATTTAAAAGCGTCCAATTGAAAAGCATTGGTGAAGTTTCGAATTTGTTGTAAAACAGCTAAATAGTCTTTGCAAATACAATTACAGATTGGTTTGCTGTTTCAAATTTGGTTTGCTGTTTCAAATTTACCTCAAAAGGAGTTACTTTACCTTGGATTGTGTGTATTTTGTTCTTTTACTTATCTACTTATTTACTTACAAACCACTGTTGACGGCATAAAAGATCCCTGACACAAGGTAGTGAAACACTGGGAGAGTCAGGCGCGTTTTCAGTGTACCCCCTAGTACACAGTCTTAGTTCTGCTGAATAGGAGGACTGAAATTATGTAAGCCTCACTCTGTAAGCACAGAGTGAACAAATATTTAGTCACTATTTACACTGCTCCTGAAAAAAAACCTCATGGCTGAATTATCTGCCTACTATAATGATAATTATACTATTAATTATCAGCAAATCTCCAGACCTGCACCCTGGTCCAAAGCATCTAACAATTTTACCTTGGACTTCAAAATATATTTTAAGTCTTCATCGGGTACATCTTTTAAAAATAGTACATTTCATATATTAAATATACTAATTGTTTCAATTACATATAGACCCTTTGGTTAGCACATCAATCAATGCCATTGTCAAATGACTTGAATTAGAATTTGCTTTATATGACATTGTCACACACATGTGCATGGGAGGCAGCTGAAGAGCCTGAATGAGAGCAATTGCATGCCAGACCAGGGGGTGGAGGAGTTTGCCAACTCTTTCCCTCACTTCTCTGCAGACCTGTTATAGGAAATTCCACCTGGCCCCGATGACATCATGTCTGGTTCCGGCCCTATTGATGACATCACTTCCTCCACTCTTCTTTAAAGCCTGCAACTTTTAACAAGCAAATCAGTCCTGTGTTGAACTCAAACCTGTCAACATCTGTACAACCAATTTATCCTTTTGCAGCCAAGAATATTATACAGGTGGCTACCCCAAGCCTTTTTTTGGCTCCTTTATTTGTCTTTCTTTGACAACATCTTTTGAGCAGCCACTAGCCTATTTGCCTATACTTTTAATGATATGAAATTGTAAAGTACTGTTAAAAAGCACAAACTCTGTTTAATGTAGTCTACTAATGCATGTAGATGTGTTCTATTATTGCTTTTATATTTCAGTAGGACTCATTGTTACAAAAATATTTCATAAACAAAGTTGTGGTAACTAAGTCTTTGATGATCTAAACAAAATTTTAAATGCTCTATTTTCAAATTGGATAACTTTTTGAAATTATGCTGCAGGCTTTAATTTTGGGCACTATTCCACTTTCCTTTTCAAAAACATTTACCAGAATGGATTGAAGATCTTTCTGTCATAATCAGAAGTTGGTTATCATGTAATATTTTATTTTCAGATAAATATCCTTCTGATTTATTTACTGATTACAGTTTAATTAATTGTACTTGACACAGAAGTAAGGCTTATTGGTCCATGATTACTAGAATCCATTTTGTCTCCCTTCTTTTGGGCTGGAGTTGCATTTGCGACTGACCACTCATGAGGTGTCACTCCCTTCTGAAATGATTACTGGAATATTTTTTAGAAAAAAAATGTAAGTAATATCCTGCTGGATGTTAATACACAAAAATTTAGCTCAGACAGTATTGGGGTGGCATTAAACAGAAAGATCAAAGACCTTGAATAGTTAAGGCAAACCTTTAACCTTTATCCAATGGATGGAAACTCACTGGTGGTCCCATTCCAGGTTGAGGAAACATGAACTATTTTGGATAAGGAATGGGCAAAAATGTATTGTCCAAATCTAAAAGTCTGGTTGTAAAATATCCTAAAAGGCTCTTGGCTATAATATGTGCCAAAGGCGGGTCATAAAATATTGACACAATGAGGGAAGGGAATGAATACTTCTGGAATAAAATATTTTTTATCTTTAGGGTTAATGGGGAATCTTTTGTGCGAAAAGAAATCCTTTATTTTTATAGTTAAGGTTAGTGAATTTCTTATAAATATAAAGGGTAGAAAAATTCACTGATCAATCCATCTATTGTATGACAAATTCCAGTAAGACCATGGGGAGACTAGCATGAAGAGCATACTGTAGATGGATCCCATACTCAATACAACAATAAAATGCATTAGTCATATTTGTAACTTAACCACGGAATAATCTTTTTTAAAGCAAGTTATATTTATTCAGATATTTTTTATGAAACTTAAGTCAATCATCGTTCATTTCAATGATTATAAATTGAATAATGTTCTACCAACGCTAAAGCAGTATGGGAAAATGTTGGTGTTGACAGTGTAACAGCAGACCTGTTAGATGATTGAATACTTCAAGTAATTAAGCTATTGGCAGTTAAATATGATCAATGTATTTGGTCTAGGTCTATGTATTTGGAGGCGGAGTGGTGGCTCTGAAGCTAGGGATCTGCACTGGCAATCGGAAGGTTGCCGGTTCAAATCTCGTAAATGCCAATAGAGACTCTGCTCTGTTGGACCCTTAAGCAAGGCCCTTAACCTGCAATTGCTGAGCGCTTTGAGTAGTGAGAAAAGCGCTATATAAATGTAAAGAATTATTATTAGGTCATGATTTTAGTGAATGGATATTGATCTGCTTGTAGTCTTTGGATGCTTCATGAGATGTTCTGAAAATAAAAACTGAAAGAGTTAAACTTAGAATAGAACTTAGGCAATGTGAGTAAGATGTGACTGAGCAACAACTGAGAAAAAGGCAGTTGAACAGAGAACAAACACTATAGATGTAAGAGTAATATGGTGAAGAACACAGACACATTGGTAATGTTATGGGAAAAGCAAGTGTAGTAGACGGGATGAACAGATGTTGGAAAGTCATTAAAAACCAGCTGACAAAAACATGAGAAGTTAGTAAATGTAGGCACAAATTGAAGAAAGTGGGCCCAAAAGTAGTGTGTTTGGAACATGTGTAGCAGTAGAGGCTTTGTCCACCTCTTGAACCCTCAGGTACCACTCTGAACACCAGGTAAAAGTCCAAGACTCTTTTATTGTATAATAATACTGTGCACAAAGCACTCTCCACACCACTCATATACAAAACAACACTACTCTCAATACTCACTCCTCCTCGCCCAGACACTTTGCCCTCCTACCTCCCAGCTCAGCTCAGTGTCTGGGCTTTCCCACAATCCTTTTATACACCCTGACCCGGAGGTGTTCCTGTCCAACACTCCACAGTTCCTTATTCCTTCCGGGTAGGGTAAACAGTCCTTTTCCTCAACCCGGAAGCACATCGTTTCTTCCTGTCACGTGACCATGACGTACCCCCGGGTTATAGGGCACATAAGAGCCCACGAGCCCCCCCTACAGCGACGCCTGGTGGCCCCCAAGGTATCCAGCAGGGCTGTGTGTAGAAACTACATAGTCCATAAGGCCCTGCTGGAACTCGGGGCACGTCCACGCTGTCCGGAGAGCTCCTCCTGGCGGCCTGGGGGTGAGGGCCGGAGTAAAAAGCCGGCAATCCACCACACATGTTAGATTTTTGTTTTATTGGCTGCGTTTCATTTTTAGACATTGTGCATTTCCATTTCCAGTTTTGTAAATATTTTATCATTTTTGTGACACCATTTTGTCCATAGCTGTTTGTTGCTACAAACACTTCATTTTTCATTGGCACTACACTGCTGTTTACAACAATAGCACTTGCTTCTAGTCATGTATTTGGAAAGGCATGCAACATGTGATGTAAGCCTGCCACCACTATAAAATATGGAGCTGCACCCAGAAATGAGTCTAAAGATTAAGTCCAAATTTTATAAAATTTATGGGCTTTGTATTTTCTTTTACTATTAGATTTCAATTTTTGATTAGCGTGTGATTTGTTGAAAGAGTGTTTGTTTACCTCTGCTAGACTTGACTGTTCTTTACCAGTGCCCTTAAGAAAGACATTTGCCAATGTCTGCTGTGTTCATTAAAATTATTAATTCAAACAGGGCATATCATAAGTCTTATTCAAACATAACACAGTGAAGTTAACATGTGCTCTCAATTCTCTAAAGCTTAATTCTTTTGCTTTTTATGAGACAATGCAAGTTTAAAACTAAGGAAAGGAAAAGCACTGTTTGCTGAATGACAGTTTTTAGATAGTATAGTTAACTAAACTTCCCCTTATTTACCAATAAAAGCTTAAATAACAATGATACTACTAATAATAACTATTTTTTTGCAGATTAATTAATCTTGCCAGAAGGGGGCAAACCTAATAGACTAGGTGCTGGTCCCAAGCTTGGATAAAAAGAGAGAAGAAATTTATCCGAAACCTTTAATGATGGAATCAGTCCAATCAACTTCAAATAATGTGGAGGTTTGCCCCATAGGGGACACATAAGGACAAGTAGGCTACCAGGCCAAGAGAGGGCCTGGTTTGTTATGTGTTAAGGCATATTTAGATTTTTGTCTTTGTATTATTATTTTTCAAATGTATGTGTTATTTCTGTCAATTTTGGTAATAATGTGTTAATTATGTGCTTAGGTTCCCTGTTCCTTGAGGGTGGAGTGCCAAGAGTCCGGGCCTCACTAACATCATCAAGCCTGAGCTGTCTTTCTGGCTATATCAGTCAGAGCCAGAGGAGAGCTTAGATATGGCATATTGAATTTAAATTTGAGGTATTGTGAGTACTGTGTTTCTTACTAGATTTTCTGGATTTTTTAATTATTTTTTGCACTTGCTGTTTTTTTAGTTATGGATTGTGTATTGGGACTTGTTTGTTGTGGATTGCCTTTTTTGGAAGCTCTTTTTTCTCCTTTTTGTACCTTTGTGGCATTTTTTTGCTATTCTAATGAATATTTATTTATAAAGATTCCTTATTTAGTTGGTCTTTTCAACCAAAGGGTTTTACAGTTTCCTTTCTTTGAGATTCATTTTTGATATCTGGGACATTTGAGTTTATTTTTGAACTTCTACCCCATTAGTCTTATGTAGGCCAAAGCAGGCCTGTGAGGTTTCTCAATAAATTAAGAAGAACTGAATGAGTTATTGGAACAGCTTGCCTATTAGCCACACAGACGGGTTTGATAGACTGAATGGTCTCCTCTTGTTTGTCAATTTTTTTATGTCCTTATGTTCTAAAAAGTGACAGCATATCTTAAAGACATGGTGATGGACTGAAATCAGATGTAGCAAGAGAATAAAACCAGAACAATCAGTGTCAAGTGTAAAGGGGTGGAGATTAAAATTGGAAGGAGTTCGGAACAGGTTTAGAGAAAAAGTTTTAAATAAAGTGCAGTCATTTTGGACTGTGGAGGAATGATGGGAGAACAACAACAAAGTTGTATTAAGAGTCTGTGAAGAGGTGTTAGGTAGGATGACAGGAAGGTGACTACTTGGGTGAAAAGACACATTGGTGGTGGAAAAGAGAGGTGCAGGATGTAATAAAGGCTAAGAAGGAGGCAAAGAAGACATGGTACAAATCACAGATGAGGAAGATAGAGACATGTGTTGATAAACAAATAAGGAGTCAAAGCGTGCAGTGGCATAAGCCAAGGCAAAGATGTAGGAGGAGGAGGTGTGTAAAAAACTGGAGACACAAGAGGCAGAGAGAATGATGTGTAGCAAAGGCTAGGCGAGGGTTTCAGTTAGACAAAAGCAGATGAAAGATGAGCAAGAAGTGGTCTTGAGTGAGCATGACAGGACCAATAATAGAAGGGGCACTTTGAAAAGCTGTTAAACAAAGAAAATTCAAGGGTAGTATTTGAGAATGGATTCTGAAATAAAGGGCTAATTCCAGGAATAAGGGGGAGGAATATAAGAAGGCACTGAAAAGAATGAAGAATAAAAAGGAAAAAGGAACAGATGAAATGCCTTAGGAAATTTGGAAGAGTTTAGGGGAGAGGGAGTAGATGTTTTGTTGCATATAATACAGAATGAGAGATATTCAGGATTGTGGGAACGATACAGGGATAAAGCTGATGTCATACAGGATGAAAATATGACAAAGGGTTATAGACAGAACAGGTTATAGACAGAATTTTTAATGCTTTGCTGAGGAACCACTGATGCAGTCTTTGATTTGAGACACCTCATAGTGAAGCATCATCAAAAACAACAAGCCTTACATATGGTGTTTATTCATTTGTAGAAGGCTTATAATATGGTGCCACACCAAGAGATCTGGAGGTGCTTGAGGGAGAAAGGGGTACCAAAGAAGTATCTGAAGATTATCTATGGTATGTACGAGAAGTGAGGACCTCGGTTAGAAACAGTGTTGGGGTAACACACTGTACAAGTTCCCAGTTAGAGTAGGTCTGCACCAGGGATTTTCTTTAAGCCCTTATATCCATCCATCCATCCATTATCCAACCCACTATATCCTAACTACAGGGTCACGGGGGTCTGCTGGAGCCAATCCCAGCCAATACAGGGCGCAAGGCATGAAATAATCCCCGGGCAGTGCGCCACACACACACACTAGGGACAATTTAGAATCGCCAATGCACCTAACTTGCATGTCTTTGGACTGTGGGAGGAAACCGGAGTACCCGGAGGAAATCCACGAAGACACGAGGAGAACATGCAAACTCCACACAGGAAGGACCCGGGAAGCAAACCCAGGTCTCCTAAGTACGAGGCAGCAGAGCTACCCACTGTGCCACCGTGGCCCTTATATCTTTGACCTCATTATGATTGTGTCATGGGACAAAAAAAATCGATCCCCCACTGCATGCTTTTTGCTGATTATACTGTGTTGCTTAACACTGGAAAAGAAGTAGTTTAAAGGATGATGGAAGAATGAACAAGAACTTTAGATGATAAAGGATTGAAGATAAATGGGAAGAAGACAGAGCATCTGAGGTTTAACTATGGTCCAGATTCAAAAGTTAGCCTGAAGGGGGAGCTATTGAACGGAGTGGATATGTTTAAATATCTAGAATCAGTTGTAGCCCAGGATCTGGAATTGGATGCAGAGACAACCCACAGAGTGCAGTGTGGATGAAACAACTGGAAAAATGTATCAGGAGTATTGTACAATCAAAGAATTAAGGCAAAGCTTAAAGTTAAGGTTTTAAAGACAAGTGGTAAGACCAGAAATGATGAGTGGAGCTGAGATATGGGCAGTAAAGGACTCTTATGAGAAGAAGCTGGATGTGGAAGAAAAAAGAATGTTGAGACTGATGTCTGGAATTACAAAGAAGGACTAAGAAAGAAAAAGAAATTAGACAGTCAGATGCACAACAAAAGTAGCATACATTATAAAGAGGTTGAAGTGCAATGGACATGTGATGAGGTGAGACAATGATCATGTGGTCAAAAGAGTAATGGAAATGGATGTACTTGCGAAGAGAATGTGGGGGAAGCTAAATCAGAGGTGGATAGATAAAATAAAAGAAGTATTTGAAGGAAAAGGGTCTGACTGGGGAGGAGGTGCAGGACCGAGCTGTATGCAGAAGGTTGACAAGGCACATCAACCCTACATAAAAGTAGAAGGAGAAGATGAAGATTTTTTGCAGCTTAATTGAAAAATCAAAACTAGTAAAACCAATCCGAAATCTGACCGTTAGCCAATTTCTTAAATTACATGCTTTGATATATAAAAGTATGATGTTTTCACCTCCTTACCTAACACTACAGATGGTAGCTTCACAGTGATGTGTCATACGAAGACAAAAAGGTCCTCTAGTATATAACATATATATATTATATATATACACACAAGGGCGGCACGGTGGCGCAGTGGGTAGCGCTGCTGCCTCGCAGTTGGGAGACCTGGGGACCCGGGTTTGCTTCCCGGGTCCTCCCTGCGTGGAGTTTGTATGTTCTCCCCGTGTCTGCGTGGGTTTCCTCTGGGCGCTCCGGTTTCCTCCCACAGTCCAAAGACATGCAGGTTAGGTGGATTGGCGATTCTAAATTGGCCCTAGTGTGTGCTTGGTGTGTTTGTGTGTGTCCTGCGGTGGGTTGGCACCCTGCCCAGGATTGGTTCCTGCCTTGTGCCCTGTGTTGGCTGGGATTGGCTCCAGCAGACCCCCGTGACCCTGTGTTCGGATTCAGCGGGTTGGAAAATGGATGGATGGATGGATATACACACAATGATGTGTTGTGTTTAACACTTTAATTTTAGCTTTGTCAATATTTCCTCAGACTCGAGTAGTTTGCCAGATTTTAAATAAATCTGTTTTTTTTACAGTAAACTATTTATTACCAATCTGTGGATTTGTGTATGACTTAATGACTATGAATGTGTGAATCTTACAGAAGAGATATATAATGGCTAACACCATTCTTGATAGAAGAAGAGCAAGTTTTAAAAATATGAATATGATTCTTTTAAATAAGCAGCATGGTGTTGTAGTGGTTAGCATGTCTGTCTCACAGATCCTCGGGTTGATACCTTGCATTGGCCTTTCCTAAATGAACTTTGCATGGGTTGGGGTTTCTTTGGGATGCTTCATTTTGTCAAAAAATGTAAATTAGGTTAATAGGTGACTTTAAATTGAACCTGTGTTGGTGCTTGTGTGTAGGAATGTGTCCTGTGATGTTCTGAAATATGCAGTATTACTGAAATATGCACCACTAGCCCATGACACTAAAGTGGATAGATAGAGATGGATTCTTAAATTGCTATCAGGAATGTATAGACTCTACTAATGTTAACCACATTTTTTTTAAAAATCTTCACAAACATGAAATTTAACTTGTTGGCTATATGTTCAGAATGTTTAGATCCACTGCAGGTTTATGGCATAAGCAGCCAATTCCATGACATTATTCTCACTCACTGATCAAGAGAAGGATTTTTTTATAGTCTAATAGGATTTGCCTGGCATTAAAACTGACAAAACACAGATTATGAGTTCAGACTACATTAATATGCCTAATCATGGAGGTTGTGATATTCAAGCTGTATCAATAGACTGAAACAAATACTACAATACATTAGCATACTGCACACAATTACTGTCTACATTGACTCACCCCGCCATCAAATACACTTTTTATAATGCGAATAGTACTAATAACTTTGTCCCATCTTTGCTGAACCTACTTTTCTCATACTTGCAACAACAGAAATGTTCCATTTATAACTTTGTCAATATGAGCCTGGTTGGACCAAACAAAGGGAATTACTGGAAGGGATATGGAAGAAACCAGAGGACTCACGTATCTGTCAACTACAGCTCCGAAGACAGTGAGCTGGAAGATCTGTGACTCCCAAACATGAACATCTTTGCCCTTAGTCACACTGACTCAGCTCACCTTTAAAAGGACTTCACCAAAACCAGACAATGTCTGTTATGACTACAGAAGTATGAAACCTAAATTAACGTGCTATGCTTTTGACTGACACCTGTACCATCCTGATGCACCAGGCACTCCAATTGATCATTAAAATGGGTATACCCAACATCTGTCCTATCTGTTTCCTTATTTACATCATATACTGTATATTCAAGTAGCATTTTTTTAAATCGCTTGATCTACTGCAAACACATAGACAGCCAAAGCCCTACTCATGACACAGGCGGTAGGATAGGAGTCAGTCCTGGGCAGGATTCTAGTCTGTTACAGAATACTCCAACACAATTTACAACTGATGCTGCTGGGAGAGGCTAAGACAATCTATAAGCCTGCATTAAAGGGACACATTAAAGGGACACATGGAGAACTAAGAAAATAAATAACCCTGTAAATAGATGGATATAGAGCAGATTGGATAGATAAGTATACAAGATACCATCGGTTTATAATAGCAGTGTGTCATGCCTTGTTCTAGTTAGTGTTGTCTGTTGCTGTCTTCCTTGTTACGTCTAATTTTCAATGACTAATGAGTAAGTGCTACTCTTTGGACACTGAATATTATGTTTCATCCAGGATTCTTCCCTTGGCTGAGGTTCAAATTCTTGTTCTGACTTTTTTGTTCATTTTGGGGATCTTTTATCTATATTAATACTGTATCATTTTTGTTAACTGTGTGTACCATTCCTGTAGTTTTGTGTATAATTTCAGTTCTATATATCCATGCCTGTGTTATGTACCTTGTGTTTTGTGGGTGGTTCCCCAAGAGGTAGAACCACCTGCCCATCGCTGTCAGGGACTGCCCATCAGCCCTATAAAGGTGAGAATTTCTCATAGTTTCTGGAGGTTCATTTGAATGTGCTAGGAAGTTGGTGAGTTTATTTGCTTTTGCTTGTATACCTGTACTTTGATTCATTGGATTTTTTGACCTTTGGCTTTGGATTACTGTATTGGGTCTTTGCTTGTTTGGATTGCTCTTGTTGGCATCTCCTTTATGCCTTTTGTGTTCTTCAGATGTTCACAGTGTAACAGAGCATTTTTGTAAAAATAAACTTTTTTTATTTTATTAAGATGCTGTGTTTGCCCTCATTACTTGTTAGGGTTCAAAAGTGAAAACAATGGGTATTTTTGAGCATTTTTGGGGTTCTCCTGTTTTTTGGGGTCTTTTAGATCATAACACTGAATCAGTATCATTGACCACCCAGTCTTATTAATGGCTACAAATAAAGTGGGCTTCTGTTTGCTTTGATCTCCCTGAAAGTGTCTCCTCAAATTATGCAAAACATGGTCTTACTCAGCTCAGAACTATGCATTGCACACATTTTTCTTGAATCAGATTTTGTAACCAAGCTAAGACCGTGTTTGTGAGAGATGTCTCCAAGCATCCACTTCACCTGGTGACATGTAAACTTTTTACTTATTTATCATAAAGCCTTGGGTTCACAATAACCATGATCCTGAAACTGCTTCATCTGGGGTAACAACAATGGGACCTTACTGCTTAATGAACAAGTTTTTATGATAACTTACAGTATATTGCTAGCTTCATTCATCATTGTTGATGAACTAGAAGAATCCTAACCACGCAGCATATTAAAGTTAAAAAAGGATGTTCTGTTTCTTATGGCTATAGAAAAACAATAACAAAAAGACATTTAGATTAAATGGAATAGGAAATGATTGTTTGAAAGGGAAAGACAAAGTCTGTCATGAACAGACAGGAGTCTAATACCAAAAGAGACCAATAAGGCCAAGCACCAAACACACAAAATATTACCAAAAAAAATGAGGTAAAAAATACTAAGCTGATGGTTGAAATTATTCTCTGACTCCTACATGGAAAGAAATACTTGAGGGGGAAAAGTGCTTGGATGTCAAGTGGAGTTCACTGCCATCTTACTTATGTGGGGCAGGAAGA